>NC_065510.1:22797571-22967838 GCF_006386435.1 Epinephelus moara | reverse complement strand
GAAGAAACGTGTATCTTTTTCCAACCTCTCCAGGTAACAAGTATCATTAATACACGACGTGCCCCAGGCTCAACATTTAGCTCCAAATCCACAAAAACAGCCTGAAAATGAAGGAAATCTGAAACGACTGCATTAGAGTCAATGGAGCACAGCTGTGTTGTTGTCAGACCCTGGTCTGAGCTGGACTGATGCTACGTTATGATTGGCCCATCTGTGTCTGGGGGCAGGACTTAACAAAAGGGTCAATTATCAAAAAACTGCAACAGCTATGTCAAAGATATGTTTATGGTGGTGTTTCATCACATAGTTTGTCCAACAGTGAGTATGAAATTTATGAAGGGTGTGTGTGTGTGTGTGTGTGTGTCTGTGTGTTTCTATAAAGTTTGATCAGCTAATAAAAAACAAATATTGGCTGATGCATTATCAGAATTCTAACACCAAACAACTGGACTGCAGAATTCAGTATTGTTTGGACCCGTCTAGGTCAAAAATGAGTCCAACATTTTGGAGCCACAGACACGGGCCTGTGAAACAACTTACCTGAACTTTATCAGCATGAGTTCATTTAAGGGGGCAGTGAGACCTGACTTTAATTAGATCTTATACAAGATGTGGCCGACCCAAAACAGACCCATACAGAGAGAGAATAACAAGTCATGCAGCAGCCTGATTATCCACCAATTAATGAATTGCAACACATCATTTTTCCTTGAACTTCACAGTTCACGCTCACCATCTAACCAATAAAGGAAAACAAAATCATATTTTCCTCCTGCTATGATTATGTTGCACCAATGTAATCAGAGTCAATAGTCTAATTATATTATATTCAGACTAAATCAAATATAATTTGGATGCATACTGAGTCAGGTCGTGGGTCAGGTTTTGTTTGGTTATTAGGACCCAGGTTGACTCACAATGAAGATGTGATTGGTAAATACAAAAACAGCAATGACAGAGAGACCGGTTGTTAATGGGACTATCAGTGCACTAGAGTTTTTCTTGTTCAAGCACAGGAAAGCAAGTGACCTGGAAGAGATGTGGAAAGATCAGGAGCAGACTCTCAGCAGCTCAACCTGCAGACACAGGCCCGACACCAGCTGAGCAGCAGAGAGAGAAGGGGGGATAAAGAGAGCTGCTGGGGGCAGTTTGTTAGACCCCAGAGACAGCTGTCTGATTACTTTCTTCCTAAGCTAACGATGACTCTCCCAACAGCAGGGGTACAACAAATATCTTACATCCCCGACAATTCAACAAGAGCCTATTGTGCACCCATAAATCAACAAACTACTACCAGACCATAACATTAACTGCTCTCCGTTTCTCAGTTTCTCAGGCCACTGAATACATCATAAAACAAAATATGCACAGCAGATAAAGAAATCTAAAAGGTGCATTGTGATATATGCGTATTTCAGGAGGCGGCATGGCGAGGAAGGCTGCGAAACAAATGGACAAAAAAATATATGGCTATAAGTTGAATTTAATTTCACAGGACATAAAGCTAGCCTTTATTAGTTTTTCTCTCAGACTGTGAAGCGTGCTCTAAAGCCATAGGCCATGGAATATGCTGTACCTTGGAATTATTGAAAATCAAATCATAAACAATAACTATGCTTCCTCCCTCCCTCATCATAAATAACACTGTAGGAGCCTTTTTTTTGTCATTTCGTCTGCATCCTAATGCATCTCAAAACAAACCACAAGAGCAATTTTCTTGTTTTCACAAATTGAAAACATTTTTATCCTCACACCACATCATTAAACTGGGAGACCCAGGAAGTTAAAAGAGAAAGAAGCAGAGGGGAAATGAAAACTTTTCTGATATCTGATGCAGACAGTGTAGATTAAGACTCAGCTTCATTAGCAGTAGGTCCCTTAACTGGGTTGTCTGCCCTAATTGGCGTGGCTGAATAAAACATTTAATGAGTGCCCTGCAGAACAGAAGTGACAAATAATACATTTATAGGCTGTCAGTGGTCGCGTTTGCATTAAGCACAGAGAGGTTTATGTGTCTCTGTCTCACATTCTCACTACAGTGGGATTACCAGCAAAAGAAATAGACTTTCTGGGTTTGTTTCTACAATTAATGGTCAGAGCCTAATGAGAATTGCTTTACATTATGATTCAGAATCCATACTGTACGTGTGAGCGATCACATGCGATAAACGACACAATAGGCTGCCTGATGCTAAATGACTACGGGCGACACTTCATCCATCCATTTGCTCTGTGAAAGGGGATACGAATCACCCCTGCAACTATCCTGCACATCCATCTTCCCTGCCTTGTTGAATTCCTAAGAGGCGGGATAAAAAAAAAGAGGCAGTGGAGATGGTTGAACATTTTTTATCATGCAGGTATAAAAGACATCTTATACTCCAACAACCCCAGTCAGCCCATGACTTTTTCTTGGTAAGTGGGGAGTCAGTGAGACCCAGTGGCCTTCAAATGATGCATTTCCCTGCCTTAAACCTCAGAGGTGAATGAAATATATAATTTTAAAAATGAGACAATACGAGAAGATACAGTAGGTGTGAAGAAATATGATAAGGGGTTGGAGACGCTGATTTCTCAGTGCGAACTCCTTGGTAACACATTAAATGCACTTCTATACTGCTCTGTGATTTCTCTCTTTAAATTGCTACAGCAAGACCTGACACCTAATCTGAATGACAAGATACCTTTTAAAATGACTTACTATGTGCTTCATTTGAATAGTAGAATGGTTCTTCATTGATCTATGTGTTGGCTGCTGCGATCTCATTATGATTGAGTGTGTTAATTAAGATCTCATTGGGAGTGACATTTCCATGCCCGCTCCCTCTGATGGGCTGTGGTGGGACGGAGAAGTCAACACCACCATCTCGACTTGCTGAAGAGGCTGAGGGTAATGAGAGATGACACTGAGGAGATCAAGGTCCTGGTACATGAGTGCATATAGAAAATATGTGGCATCATACATTTCAATTTCAAGCACTAGATCAGGACTACGAGTTTGGATTCACAAAATATCTATTTTTGTTTGTGTGCATAGGTTCACGCTCTGACATGCATGCATGTTCACACATAGGTCTGCATTATATATAAGTAAATTTCAATAGTTATTGATCGTCAGTGTCTGGATGGCTGGATTTTTAAAGAGAAATGGATCAATTCAGCCCAGCCGCCAGAACAAAATGTTGGCATTGCACATTTCTGCAAACCATGAATGTTACGTTTGCAGATTTTACACATATCACATCAATGTTTCTAAAGTGAAGTAGGATAGGAGCTTGTGGAAAATGACATGCCACCTAGGCAAGACAGCTGCAAAACTAAAGACTACTGTTTGAGGCCAGCAAACAATAAAACTGGTTTTGTTTCAGCAAGTCATTTCTGTATTTTGGCTTTTAAGGCCCTGACACACCAAACCAATGGTCAGTTGTTGGTCAAAGTTGGGCTGTTGGTGAGCGTCTGCCACCCGTGTCAGTGCAGTGCGTACCGCACCATTGGCCCTTATCAGCACTTGTTGGCTTTATTCCCCACCTATTCAGAGTGTTGAATCCAGGTCGGCAACTGCGCAGCCCATCAGTGAATGAATGACTGGCAGTTCAGCTCAGTGCACAAGAAGAGAAACGGAAGTGAGGAAAGTAAACAAAGAGCCAAAGTCAAGAGGGAGTGAAATCACAACAAACTTGTTACATAAGGTAAGATTGTTTTTCTTTAGCCACTGAGCTCTTTAGCAGAAACATTTCCTGATGGTTTGTGTTACTGTTCACTGGCGCACAGTTTGTTCTTTCAGCATTGGAATGTGTTGTTAATGTGCTATTTGGCAAACTAGCATCAAGACGGTCTTCCAGGTTCCTTTTTTGAATAAGGATTACAGATGACCACCATCTGCTAGTGTGGAGAGTTATTTCCTCTCATGCAGGTGCAGAACATACATGCTGGTTGACCGTCACCTGTAGTCTTTGTGGTGTGTTCATGTGCAACTCTTTTGGCCAAGACACAGCGATGTTGGGCGACTCAGCAGAGGGCTTTCATCGCCACTAGTTCTCTGAAGTTGTTTTGGTGTGTCTGGGCCTTTAGGGTCCAAACACAGGTGTTTTGTAGCGGCAATTCTGAGTTTCTTCTTTGGCTTGTTATGCTCCTAATGTGGGTGTTTTGTGACCCATCAACGGAGATAGTGCCGTTGTTTTTTTCACAGAGATATCACTGCTTTTCCTGCTAGGATTGTACCCTCCAAAACCATGCCCTTTTCCTAACCAAAACCAAGTGTTTTTTCTGCCTAAACCTATTCATATGTAACCAGAGCGTTATTGAAACAGATTCAAAATGTCCACTACATTAACAGTGCAAATCTAACAGATGTCTGGTTTGCTGTAATGTTCAATGCCAGCAATAATCTCTGTTGATTGGGTTGCTCTGTTCTAACTGTAGATGCCTTTAGTCTTTTCTGATGCAAGAAGTAAATAATTCTGGATCCTGAGAGAAATGTTTCTGCTTATAGGAAAAACATGATCATTTTGGCAACACAATTATTCTTTATCAGTGCTACATTGTGAGATCCATAATGCTGTGTAGCTACACACACCCAGCTGGCATCACAACCAAACAATGGATGACCAGCTGGTGACCACATGTATTATCTCATTATACCTGAATGAGCATCCATTTAATTGCATATGATGAAGTTTTTAAAAACAATCAAGATGCTACAGATGAACAAAATGGTTTATCTTTAATACATATAGTGTTATAAGATAAATGCAGTTTAAAACTCTCACTCTCTCTAATTTATCAGTCAAACAGGAGAGACATAAAATAGGCAATTTGTAATTATGTTGCATAATTTATACCACCTACAGATGTTAAGAGTTGGGGGCAACAAACAGGTGGTAATGTTCTTACAAACAAAGCTGACTGACATCAAAGGAGAAAAGCTAGAAAGTTCTGCTGTTGTTGCTTAAAAGAAACAAAAAACAAAAACACTAAATCACACACCTACACCTCCGTCTGACCTGTTGTGAAATGTTTGCGAACACACAGGCTGTGATATAGCGGGGGTTCCACAGTTTGCTTGAGGCAGCCTCACGTCAGGCAGCTTAAAGCAGCTTGAAGCCAAGGAGAGAACTCCGCTATAAAGCTCTGTGATGGTGTTTGGGAGTGTGAAAAATGTTACTTAAGGTACATCCTGGGCCACAACAACTTTTAGGTATTTTGTTGACGTTGTAAATCATATTAAAACATGACTGAGACTACAGATACACTATTTGCTCTGTGAGGCAGTTGCTGACGTGATCTTTAGCAGGTGTGATGTTTGCCATGTCTACCATCTTAATTCAGAGTTTCAGTATGTTAGTATTTGCTAATTAGCACTAAACACAAAGTGCAACTGAGGCTGATGGGAATGTCTTTACTTTTGCAGTATTTCATTATAAAGTAAGGTACTGAACAATTCATATCTGCTGATGAGTTTAGTAGTCAAAATTCATCCTGAGAGGACCTGAGTACTATCTGTCTTTCCTTTTAAAGATGTTATTTGGCGTAAGACAGGAAACAAGAGGAGGAAGAAAAGCACGACATGCAACAAAGGCCCCTGAACTCTGGCCGTTGCTTATATGTGGTATGGGCTGTAACCATTCAGCTACCAGAGCACCTACGTGTGTACAAAGTTTTAATGGCAATCCATTCAATAAATGTCATGGTGGCTCTAGATTAAATGTCAGGAAATCACCAAACTCAGTAGGATACATCCTCTGGGGAACATTAATGTCTGCACAAAATTTCCCGGCAATCAATCCAATACTGTAGGTGTCAAGATATTTCTGTCCAGACCAAAGAGGTAGATCAAACTACTAACCCAACATTTGCATGTCTTGAGTCAAACTGCAAGCGTGGCTACCACTGAAAGCCAATAAAATTAAAAAATAAGCTCCTTCTGGCTGACAGGCTCTGTGAGACAATTCCATGTTCATGTCCAGTGGAAAGGAAGGTGATGCGACAGGAATATTCTGACATCAGTGCTGAATTTGAATTTTAACCTTCTGATGGCTCTGGATGGAAAGTCATTGGGATTAATCCTCTCATACCCCTTTTCCACCAACATGGAACAGGTTCCATCCTGGTTTGTGCATCTAATTTCGAGCATTCATTCATTCATTCATTTTCCATTACCACTTATCCTGTGTGCTGGAGCCTATCCTGGGTGATATTGGGGTACACCCTGGACAGGTCGCAGGGCTGACGCATAGAGACAGGCAACCATTCACACTCACATTCACACCTATTAGCAATTTAGATTCACCAGTCTTTGGACTGTGGGAGGAAGCCGGAGTACTCGGAGAAAACCCATGCTGACACAGGGAGAATATGCAAACTCCACACAGAAGGGCCCCCCACCCTGAGTTTGAACCAGGAACTCTCTTGCTTTGAGGCCCCAATGCTAAACACTGCACCACTGTGCCGCAGCATTTCAACCAAAATTAAACTGGTTCAGAACCTGAAAAGTTGGCTCCCAACTGGAACCAAAAAGAAGCAGGTGTTCCTTGACCCAAAGTGCAAAGACAACATCAGTGGACGTGTCATATTCTACAGGTTGGGAAGAAAGGATGGTGTCTTTTCTTATAGTTTTTTGGATGACACATATCTGTAACTAATAACAGCTCACAGGTAATGAATGAGATCCATCATCTTGTTACTGCTGTTTACTTCTGTTGTGCATTGTGCAACGCCCTCCATTGATCACACATCCTTGATTACAATGGTTCTGCTCAAAACTGGTGGAAAGGCAGGCTGGTTCGCTACATAGCACCAAGATACCAAGAATACTAAACAGGACCGGCTTAAGATCCAGAGCTACAGTAATTTGTTGGAAAAGGGGTATCAGAGTGTGAATATTTGTACCAAATTTCAGGGTTATTGTTCTCAATATATTTCACTCTGAGCCACAGTCATTGAAAACTGTAGCAGCACTGCTCTAATATGATATGTTTTGAGTTACAACCTTGTTTTGTAAAAAGAAAAAGAGGAAAACATTACATATCGGTGGTGAGGCTGTTGTAGATGAGGGACGATAACTCTAAACTTTTTGTCGACCTGGTCTAATTCCATTATTGATTCATTCAGAACGTTGTAAAATATGTGGAGTTTAGTCATTTTCTGTTTTTATTCCACTTTCTAAGAATCCCTCTTTAGACCCACATGTAGGCTCAATAAAATGTAAATAATGAATAGACCTCTGGCTACAGTGTTGTGCATGTGTGTGCTGCACCACCACCCTACACCACCTACACCATGAGCTCAATTTCAGCTTTTTATGGCAGGACAGAGATAATGTGACTGCTTCGCCCCATGTTGATGTGCTGTTGTTCCCCACCTCCACAATAGACATTGTCCGCTTGCCTTCCAATCTGCCGACCACCCAAAAACTGCTCAATCACCTCCCACCACCTTGTTCAGCCCGTGACAGAATATACTGATAGCCCAGCTAGCCTTCGGTTCACACAGGCTGATAATTCCACCTGCGCCTGCATGCCTCCAAATTGATTCGTCCCTCTCCGCCTGTCCCTTTGGTACAGCTTGGCTGTATGATTGAGGTGCTCCCTAATGAATTCTCAGAGGCCAGGTGCTGATACTGTGTTAACTGAAGGCAGGGAGAGCCATCTATAAAACAGGAGGGCATGAGCCTCATTGGACAGTTAAGCAGTGCTCCTGAGGGGACATGTCTAGATGAAATACAGGAGGTAAATATAATATCCACCAGCTGTTTTGTCACACAACCTGGCTGTCTCGCAACACACCATCACCACTTTCACTGGTGTTTATCACTTTATGGAAATGACCCAACAAACACTGCATACCTTAGCTTCACCTTTAACAAGACTGCTGCATCAAATGATCATTACCAAATGACTTTATCAGGGGCAAGCTGGATCGACGTCTGTATTATGAGGCTCGACACAAAGGGTCCTGTTTTACATAAAGCTGCCATGATGGACACAATGTCACCCTCGCTGTTCAGAATTAATGGCAAGATGAAATGAGTTGTCTGTCTGGGGACATGCCATGCAGGAGATGGCTGCCATTAAGATGAGAGGGCAGGAAGGCAGAATGCTCTTTCCTGCTCATCTGTCCGACATTGTAATATGTGCTGACAAGTTTATTGCTGTGTCCCATCCTTGAACGAGCGGCAATTACTGTGCCAAGTGCTGATAGTCAGTCAGGCCATGCCAAAGGAAGTTTATCACATGAGAGGGGAGATTTTAAAAATGAGTCAACGAATGACTTGAGGATGTGTGAGTGATTCAGAGGGCAGAAAATGTTCCAATGGAGATACAAAATGTAAAGGGGGGAAATGACTGAAAAATGTGTCTCAGGAAGCACAGTGCTATTTCAGATTCTTCTTTTGCTCATAACAGAAATAATTAAATGAGTGCATACAGTGAAAATTCACCGGGCTGGTATCAGAGGATGTCATGTAACTGTCAATGCACACTGAGGATTTTCATTAGGTTTGCACTGTAAATATGGCAGCCCACACAAAGCTGGAGGACTGTAGAGAAAATCTTATGTCAGTCACTGGATTTAGACTTGGTCGTGGCTGGAATGGAAATTATTAAACATTTTTCGTTAAAAAAAATCATGCTGTGTCTCTGAAGCATAAACTGATGCTTTACCAAGCAGGATGTGAAATAGCGCGAGTCACCTGTTTTCTAATCCCTGCCCCAGTTAGTTACTGTTGCTATGCCCTTCTGTTCTCACACACCAACTATGCAGTTCACGGTGAGTAAGGTGCATATTTTACCACTACAAATTTCTCAATCATTTTTGAAACACCAGGTCGTGGACTTCGGACAGACAAAAGCACATTACCCATTTGTAGCAAAGGTCCGTCGATTTTGCCAGCTAAAATTACAACTCTCATTTGCAGGTTTCATCAGTTGTACTTGGTTGAAAACACCATCTCTGGATGACTTTTTAATGTTTCCAGCAGACTCGCTTTAAAACAAAAACCCTTGAAAAAAGGGTCTTAAAGGGACAGTACACCCTGAAATCACCTACTTCCCTGAAGTGCTATTTATCAATCAAAATCAGGGGTCTTCCTCTTTTTTCAGACAAAGCAGGGACCTCTACTACATATATTGATTGATATTATTAAATTGAGTTGCATATTAAACTGGGCCTACAAAAACACATATGGCGGCCTAAAGTGCCATGCATAAACATAATACTAACCTATCAAAATACACTGCTCAAAAAAATGAACGGAACACTTAAATCTCACATCATCCGACATCATCGAGAACAAAATGACGTAACAATGGTCTGGAAACCAAAATCACAATGAAAATCAAAGTAAAAAAAAAATTGAAATCACAGGCTGATCAAACTTGTGTGAATTTTATCTTTGCAACTCATAATGTGACTCACAGTATGTTTGGCCCCCCATGCGCCTGTGTCCTGGAGGATCTCCTCCCAGACCTGGATCAAGGAATCAGTGAGCTTCTGGACAGTCTGTGGAGGTACATGATAGCGTCCCATAGGTGCTCAGTTGGATTTAGGTCAGGGTAACGAGAGGCCCAGTCAATGGCATCAATGTCTTTGTCATCCAGAAACTGCCTACACACTCTGGCCACATGAGGATGGGCATTGTCCTGCACCAGGAGGAACCCAGGGCCCACTGCACCAGTGTAAGGTCTGATAAACGCTCTTAAGATTTCATCCCAGTACCTACCAGCTGACAGGGTAGCGTTTATTATGAGATGGAGGTCTGTGCGACCCTTCAAGGACATGCCACCCCAGACCATCATTAACCACTGCCAAACTGGTCATGCTGGATAATGTTACAGGCAACATAACATTCACCACGGCGTCTCCAGACTCTTTCACGCCTGTCACATGTGCTCAGTGGGAACCTGCTCTCATCTGTGTTGAGAAAGTGGCGCCAGTGGCAGACCTGCCAATTCTGGTGTTCTCTGGTGAATGCCAGTCGAGCTGTATGGTGCTGGGCTGTGAGCACAGGTCCCACTAGAGGATGTCAGGCCCTCATCCCACCCTCATGGAGACTGTTTCTGACAGTTTGGTCAGAAACATGCACACCAGTAGCCTGCTGGAGGTCATTTTATAGGGCTCTGGCAGTGCTCGTCTCTGGCGAGAGGCTTTTGCTCGTGACAGCCATGACGTAAACATTAATGGCGTTCTCCTTTCTTGAGCTGTGATGTTCGCTAGCTCATTGGTGCTAGGTGAGCTAGCAGTAGATGTACGCTACGCAGTGATACGGTTGGCTGAGGGGTCATGTTTTCTGGAAGGAGATATTGCTGTTGAGTTTTTCAAATGTATTCTTTGGCACCAAGTGCATCTAGTTCCATTATATTTGAGAGCAGGTAGACATCTCTACAGCCAGTATCTGCAACTCACACCAAAACAATGCAGACACTAAGCTGTCAGCAGCCTTTGATACCGTAGATCATAGGATCCTCCTGTCTCGCCTGGAACAGTGGGTAGGTATCACAGGTACTGCCCTTCTATGGTTTCAGTCCTACCTCACTGATCGGAGCTTCTCAGTTAACTTAGGGGAATTCAACTCAGCTACGGCTCCTCTCACCTGCGGTGTCCCCCAAGGCTCCATTTTGGGCCCCATCCTCTTCTTGCTCTACATGCTGCCATTAGGGTTGATTTTTAAGAAACACAACATACCTTTTCACTGTTTTGCAGATGATGTACAGATCTATCTGCCCCTTAAATCCATTAGCAAGGATTCTGTACAGCCACTGCTAGAATGTTTAAAAGATGTCAAATCCTGGATGGACACTAACTTTTTAAATCTCAATGAGGATAAAACAGAGATCATTATGTTTGGATGTGACCCCTCCGATTACTCTGCTGATTTTCTGGGCCCCTTCACTCCTAACATCCGTTCCTCTGTTAAAAATCTCGGTGTGACCTTTGACAGTGCTTTTAAATTCGATAAACAAGTTAGATCAGTAATACAAACCAGCTTTTATCAACTCAGGCTTTTAGCTAAAGTAAAGGGCTATCTCTCCCCCCAGAATCTAGAGAGGGTAATCCATGCTTTTATAACCTCACGTCTGGACTACTGTAACTCGCTTTATGTCGGTATTGACCAGTCACTGCTACACCGTCTACAGCTTGTCCAGAACGCAGCAGCCCGCCTCCTCACTGGAAAGCGTAAACACGATCACATCACACCAATCTTGGCCTCGCTCCACTGGCTTCCAGTGCGTTTTAGAATTGATTTTAAGATTTTATTGATTGTTTTTAAAGCCCTAAATGGGCTGGCACCCCCTTATTTAACCGAACTCCTGCACTTTCATGCTCCCTCCAGAGCCTTGAGATCAGCCAGTCAGCTATTACTGGCTACTCCTAGGACTAGGCTGAAGACCAGAGGCGACAGAGCCTTTGGGGCGGCTGCCCCTAGGCTCTGGAATAGCCTGCCCCTGCACATTAGGTCTGCCCAGACCCTAGAGGTTTTTAAGTCTTTTCTTAAAACCCACTTCTTCTCTCAGGCTTTTAACTCAGGTTGAGCTGGACACCCAAACATTTTAGCTTATTTTGATCTTATTTTATAACTCTTGTATTTTATTGTATTGTATTGTATTTTATGTATCTTATGGTTATTATTGTGGTGTACTATTAGGTACCTCATTGTATTTGCTTGTTTATTTCTATTGACCTGTTCAGCACTTTGGTCAACCTTGGTTGTTTTAAATGTGCTTTATAAATAAAGTTTGAGTTGAGTTGAGTTGATGAACAGTGCTACAGGTAAGAGGAAAAGTATGTAAGTTTGAATTGGTGATGAGCTTTCCCTTTTAAAATACCTTTGATGGCTACATAAATGAGACTGTGCTAAAGGACTGAAGCTACAGCTGCATGTCCCAGGCAAAAAGTCAGCATCCCTACAAGTTAATGATCCATGTAGAAAACATGAAAATAAAGAAATGTATTTGTGTATTGCAGTGTAGAGCTAGTTTGTCATGTTGCTGTAAGTACGATGAAAAAAACTTTGCAATCAGACTGTTATTGTCGTTCATTGTTCGGTTGCTTAGCTTACATCTTGTTCGTGTTATTGAAGACGACTTTGTTTAGCAAACTTAACACTGTCTTGGGTAACGAGTTTGTCTGAGGTTGCTGGAGTGTGAACCTCCCTAAATCAAATACAGAGCACGGAGCCACTAACTTTACCCCACACTCATCCAGAGGCATCTTCCACATAGTGGGGAAAAACTGCACATTAGTTGTGCCGTGAACAAGGCTTTCTTCAAAAAAAAAAACAACAACTACAAACTATCGTTGTCTGTCTCCTTGGCCTTAAAAGTAACGCTTGATTACAGCTGTGCGTAGTAAGCTAGTAAGCCAGACATGCTAATGAATGCAGCTTGACTGAAGTAAACTATGATGAACTGATCTGAACTTAACCGACCTGATATTAAATGTTCATTAAAAAGTGAAATGAAGTGGACAGAGATGAATGCAACTGAACTGAACTGACTTTGACTTGAGAAAGAGAGTGAGGAGAGGACGAGACGTGCTGCAAACACCAGCATCCTACTTATCCAGTCTGGTCACACCTTTCTGCAAATTATACTGCTTATTATCCCTGAGCGCTCTATCGCAGCCCTAAATCAGACTGAATTATGGGTGCACAGCCTCCGCCTGTGACCGAACAACACTGCCAGGCTGTGTGACAGCCAGAGAGAACATCATCTTACTCCTTCATCCTCTCCCTCCCTCGGTCTGTCTGTCTTTCATCCTCTTTGTTTCTCACATTGTGTGCCGCTGCGTCTCTCCCAGTCAATCTGACTTCACTCCAAATCTGCTCGCTCCCTTGATTCTCTTTATCTCTAATTTCAGTTTTCTACTTCTCTCATTTTTCTTTATCGAATTTTGACTGAGACGACTGCGTCCGTGGACTATCTCGCTCCTGTCTTTCACATAAACAACAGCTGTCAAGTAACAGTTTTCTGCACTGACAAACAGCAAAAATGATCTTAGAAATATATGGTATTGCATTCAGTGTGTGACTTTATACTTTATTGAGTGGAGAGCTGAAATGATTAGTCAATTAATCACAGTTAGGTGATGGCAGGGCTGCCCCCTCAAAGTCAAAGATCTGACTCATCAGCTGACTGAGATTCTTTAAGTCGAGCGGTCGTTTTCTTGTTGTTGTCGTTTTGCTTTTGTCAGTCAGTGTGCAGTGTACTTCCAGGGAGGTTTCAGTCCAAAAATTAAGCAGCAGAATGTGCGCTCCTCGCTTTCACACAGTTCTCTGGTACAGACAGCTGCAGACGCAGACCCAGGGTGAGTCTGAGGGTGCTTTCACACCTGCCCCCTAAGTGCAGTTCATTTGGGCAGGTGTGAACACAGCCATCACACTTCAGTGAGCACCAAAACAACCGGGCCGAGACCTTCTTGAAGAGGTGGTCTCGGTCTGGTTACAAACAAACTCTGGTGTGGTTCGTTTGTGCGACTGTAACCTGAACCAGCTGCAGTCACATGACACATTGTTTGGGTTAAACATGATCATGTTACAGTCCTGGAGGATTATTAATGTGCACCTCCTCCTGTACTGCCTTAATATGCACATTCAGCACATCCAATGCATCAAAACATTGTTTTCTAGTTGGAGCCGCGCCTCGTTTTCAAACTGTATGGTTTGACTAAAATGAACAATGACAGCAATATAGTCCACGATGAGCAGCGCTAAAATCAACCTGCGTAGTTGTCCCTCCATTGTGACATTAGAAAGTGTCACATTTATCTTGCAAGTGTACTCTTCTTCAACGTTCTGTTTACTTCCTGGATTTTTCCCGCCTGGAAATTCTGACCAATCAAGAGCAGCTTTCTTGCACAGGCATTTGATCTGGTCTGCTTGTAAATGCTGCCGTGAGAACACGAACCAACTCTAGGCATTATGCAGCCTTGTAACAAAATAACTCCCTGATTCGGACCAACGCATGAGGCTTGAAAGCACCCTGAGAGAGATGGACGCAGCTGGTCAGAGAAACAAAGGCAGTCAGGCTCCAAGTTCACATTATCTTCTGCCTTCTGTATAGAAGTGCTGAATTTACAGCTCACACAAACTTAATACAATGCAGTCTCTGGCTTTCTTTTGACATCTAGTGTCGGCAAAGAACTGTTGTTGCACATTCCCGATCCCTCGTCAGCGTAGTTAGCACATATTAGCTCAAAAGGCTAACTTCACTTGTTCACTGTTATGTGAACGTTGCTGTCACACTGAACGTCCTGCCAAATCTGGTTCAAACTCTCAAATTTTATATGGAAGAAAAAAATCGAGTCGCCGAGCATTCGTATTGAGCAGCCAAATCTGATTGGACTGACATAATCCTGAGTCGGGTACAGCCCAATTTGATGGACATGGAGAGAAAAAAAAAAAAAAATCAGCAACAGTTTTAATAATTGTTGAAATTTTTTTGTTTGGTTTGTTTTAGCATTATACATGCAGTTATTTGCAATGAAAGCAACCTAAGTTTTGTTGGTTTTGGACTTTTGGACAGAGAAAATAAGCAGTTTCAATGAGTCAATTTGGGTGTTGGAATATTGTGGTGATTTTTAATGTTTCAGAGACCAAATGGATGATAAAGAAAATAATGTGAGTGTCTGTGTCTAAGTGTCATGAATTTTAATTAAAATCATAAAGTAGAATTTCTTAGCAGTGTCCCGAGCCAACCCAAGAATCAGGATTGGGGCCGATCCGGGAATATTTTAATGGGTCATATCAGTTTAAATGAAGCTGATCCAAATCCAATACTTTCTGTACTGTTTCTTTACCACAGGTTCTACAATGAGCTGAAACTCACTATTAGCTCTGTAATGCAGAGGGGAGCTGCAGATTAGAGAGATACTTTTATACTTTTTATTGTGAATGATATCAGTTATAGACACTTTGGGTAAATAAAAGCCTTGGATCAGACTCGGTATCAGCAGATAAACAATTTGAAATGATTGAATCAGGATCACAGCCAAAAAATCTCTAGAAATTTGTGAAAATTATATTGAACAATCTATTGAAACTGAAGCCAGAAACAGAACAAAGTGAATCTAGCTATTCTGTAACACAAGTGTCTTCTCTGTGACATACACTATTAATATTGTTCATACATTATTTTAGAGTGTCCTATTGCAGCTCTGTCAGAAACACATGTCACATAACAAAGAGAGATGGCGGTAAAGTCTGACTTGGCAGTATGGTTGTACTCCTGAGGACGCTCCCTGCTGCGGCAGTACTGCATGACAACACTGAATACACAGCACACAATAGCTAACATGCAGGGAGGATTGCAAACAATCCACCAGTGGGAATCAGCTGAGAAATAAAGACCCTCCAGGGTCTGTGGAAAATCAAAACAGGTACAGGCTGCGGTGAGGGAGGCTCTTGTCAATAGCAGCAGCAGCAGATGTAACAAAAGCACAGCACGTGTCCCAGTTTAGTGTCTGCATGAGGATGAAGCCTGTAAATCATTTAATGTCTGGTGTCAGGGACAGATCATTGGTATTGTAAGTGTACTATGAGCATGCTAAGGTGAAGGCTGGGGGTAAGAAGTATAGACGGCTGTAGCGGATAACGTACTTTAATCAACTCCACCTTGACAACATTTTCCACCAGGAACACAATAACTGAGTACATTTTTTTTTCTGCAGTTACAAAATAACCCAGTGTACTCAATGGCCTCCACAGTTATCAGATCTCAGTACAATATCTCATCTTGGGGATGTGCTTGAACAGGAGATTTGCAGCATTAATGTGCAGCCGACAAACTGCGTGATGCTATCGTGTCAACATGAACCAGAATTTCTAAGAAATGTTTCCTGCACCTCGTTGAAGCCATGCCATGATGACTTCAGTCTGTTCTGAGGGGAAAGAGGGAGCCCTGCCCAGTATTTAAAAAGGAGCAGGAATGTCATGAGAACCAATACTTCAGTACCAAGTCGATGCCAAAATTCTAAAAAACATGACAGTACTCATTTTGCTCCAGTACTGTGGGTACCAGGGATGCAATTCTTGTGGACCTGACAGGGCGGCATAAATGCCTACAGGTGTTCTAGTCTGTAGTTAATTGCAAAAGGAGGAAGGAGAGTCTAGTGTACTTTGGTAATTTCTTTGCAATGGGATGACTGCTGGTATTTACACTATTTTAGAAATACCAGCAGCGTGACGAGGCGCTGAGCATCTATTCTATGCTGAGCGCTGCACGTTTGGCATTTCTTTCTGGTCACCAACAGCTGAAAAATGTTCAGCTTTGGATAAAACGCTGTGCTTGTCCCTGTCACCCAGACGTTCAATCACAGTGGACAAGGGGGAGGACAAACAGAGGAGAAATATGTTAATATGCTGTTTGTTAAATTAAATTTAAATGATTCTAATAAAGGAGTGTATGTTTAATTACATGGGATTTATTGTTTTGTTTTTGCTTTTTACTCTGGTGTCAATATGGGTATTCATCTGTGTCGGTATCGACTACTAAGGGTATTTTCATACTTGGTCCTTTTCAGCCCTCTAAGCAGATTCAGAGCGGTGACTCAGCATTTTTTGTGCATATGTGAACACTCCAAGAGAACTTAGACCCCTCTGAAGTTCCTTCAAGTCCTCGGTGTGGTTCGCTTAACCTGTGCACTGTGAACACAAAGTGCTTCAGGTTCTTTTTGCTCTTTGCCATTGTATTTAGCCCTCTAGGTCACGTGCTGTTGCACTAGGACGCCTGAAAAAGCAGACAAAACCACGTCGGCCTGCAAAGCTTTAGATACTGCGCGTCTCCAATTTTAAGTTCATGTGAAAGCAAGGGTCGTCACAACCGCACTACAGTGCCACGTCAAAGTTAATTATATATAGGCGAAAGTGTGACCAGAAAGAGAACTGAGTCCTCTTTTCTGTCACTTTTCTGTTGGTCCACTTCTTGGTCCACTTTCAGAGGACTGGGTTTGGTTAGTTTTAAAGGACTACATGTGAAAACACCCTCAATTTCCTATTTCAATACTGTAAATGCAAACTCTGTACACTGTAAAAACTACTATGGACAAACAAAGCAACAGAAAGATTAAAAGACAACTCATAAAATTAGGCAGGATTTTCTGTAACCGCTCGATAACACGCTGACCAGTGAGGTGAAACTAAAAGCCAACCTCAGATTCACTCTCATATGGCATTTCGGCTCACTACATTTGCGTTTTTTAAGTGCTGCGACACTCGGGTGCCTGCTGCTGACATTTTGGCATCTGGTCGCTACCTTTTATTAAGCCCTGATTTCACCTAAGCGCTGTGGAGGTACACGGCCATAAACGTCCTGAACACGGAAAGGAGTCTGTACATTGTTTTTAAGAAAATTCTGCATGGTATACCTTCAAATCAGACAATATATGAAAGCCACTAAAAGCCGTGTATTAACCAAATCCAGCCACCATCTAATTCATAAATAGTGCAGAGAATAAATATTTCACACTAAATAGCACAATTTGGAAATGCTGAAATTTGCCAAAATATGTTTGAGGTTATAGGAATGCTCTAACCTTAAACGATCCTGTGCAGCAGCAAGTGGCCCTTTTATATTCTAAAGTTTTGGAGGAGGATAAACGCAATCTTGCCATTTAATTAAGTGACAAAATATCCTGACAACATGAAACAGAAATGAGAAAATTAGAATTAATTATGGAATCTCAAAGGGCCAAATCCTCTCTCCCAGTTTTGCATATTTTTGCAGTTTTCGGAAATTTGACTTGCAGAAATGTTGCAGTGTATTCCCCAGCTCTGTGTAACCTGTTACATCAGGATGAATGCATGATTAGAGCTCAGCAGTTTTTCCACCAGCAGCGGCAGCAGCAGTCCCTAATGATCAGCTTTAAACTTTACTTATGCTGATTGCATTCACATTAGTATGTATTTCGCTCCGTTTTTATTTGACTAAATTGCGGATCCCTCCGTTTGCCACTGTGTGCCTCATGAATGCGCCGGGATCATTTAAAGTGTTTTGAAAGAAAACACTCCACTAGGCTTCAGGTAATACTTTTACTACTAACTCAAGTGTATATTTGTCACCGTCAAATCGCAGGCTGCATATTTTTTTGCAAAGCTTAAGAGGACCAATTCATGATTACCCTGAAATGACCAACAGCCCTGTTTTTATTGCCCAGTAAGAGTTGCCGCTAAGATCAATGGTGTTAAACTGCCTGCTCGGTCTCATTTTTCCAAGAGAGCAATTTCAAAGGCTCAAATCATTTTTGAAGAGCCCTCTCCATTGTCTGTATCGAGAGTTGGAGTCTCTCCCCTCTGGACAGAGATTTAGACCACTAAAGGCCAGGTCTAACAGAGTAAGAAATTCCTATATCTCCCAGACCATCAAATTCTTAAGGGCTCATAGGCCGGCTGATGAGTCCTCTGTATAAAGAGTTGTGGGTTTACAGTCATGGGTTGGTAACAGTGATGACGTTTTGACTACATGTTGAGTTAGGTGGTGATGGCTCAATGTTCTCTAGGTTTTATGTTGTGCAGTTGCTTTTATGTACGTGGTATTTTATGTGACTTTAAGTGGTGGGTTTCAGCATATGTTTCATATATCATTATTTTATATATACACTCAGTTCCCAGTTTATTAGGCCTGCCTAGTTAAAACTTATGAAGTCTAATACAAAAACCCTGCAATAAATCCTACCATCATAAAGGTTAGAATTTAAGCCACACTGACTACGGCTGCCCCTGACTAAGAATGTTCCTAGTCGACCAGTAGTTGCCCGCATGTTTGCAATATTAATTTAATTCTTAAATGATATATTTTGGGCGGGGCAACACAAGGGTTTGAGTTGAAGGTGTGAGAAAGAATAGTATCAGTAACATTGTTAACACTGTGCTACATTACAGAGAAATACAAAACCGTACTAATGAACCTTCATTAATATAGGCCGATATTTTATCTACAAGTGCACGTCACACACTGAACGAGCCGCCTGTTAATGATGCTATCGGCAAAGCAGTAATGATTGTGTTAAGTGGCTAATGGGCATGTAGCTACTGGCATGTTTCAGATGATACGTCATGTTTGTAGTCGACCAATGAAGATGAGTTTACTATCACCTTGGGTTCGTCCTTAACCTTCTCAAAATGATCCCACACTTTGGATTTCCTGCCCGACATGTTATTAACTAGCCTGTGGAATAACCACAGGTACCAGCCCTGGAAATTAACATGACTTCTGAGCGTGGCCACTTCCTGTGTCTGTCCTTTCAAATTAAATTCCCACATTTTCTGCGAGTAAGCAACCAATGAAATCTTGCCGACTTATGACCTTTCTGGTCCTGGACCTTTTTTCTGCCCTTATTCTGAAAGAGACAAAGGCCCTCATTCACAAACAGTGCACACGCACAAATCTGTGCTTAAATTGTGGTACGAACATTTTAGTAAAAATCTGGGATTCATCAATATTTTCTTAAGCCTAGTTCACATTACACGATTTTCACCGCAATTTTGACGTCGCAGAGCATCTTGAGAGCCACCTTGGGTCGGAGGTGAGTCTGCGGATAGTCTGCCACGACGAGTCCTCATGTGTGAACAAGCCTACGAGCAAGTCGCCCCCTCGTCTGTGACTGGGACTGTATATCTGGCATGCTAGAAAACTGGAGAAGTGTGACACGACTGACAAAGAGCATCAGTCAATGAGATGCGGGATGCGTCCCACGTCAGCACGCAGGAGGATGGAAGAAATGTGAGGAGGACAAGCTGCAGGGTTGCCAAGTCCGCTTATTAGCTGCGACTTAGGGCTTGTTTCTAAAGTGGAGTTGCTTATTTGGGCTTGCTCTCTAAACGTCACCTTTCTCTATATATATCCGTCTGATAAGTTATTTAAACACATGATAGTCGCTTCTTTTGGGCTTGTGTCGTCTCCAAGTTTGGTGACATCAGCGCGTTATCTGGGGCTCTGTCGGCGAGGGCTCAGTGGAGAAATCCTGAGGTGTGCAGGTCGTAACGCAGTTGGCGAGACTCCTGCTGACAGAAACACATGTTGCCAGGTCTTTTGAGGTACACTCAAAAGATTAGGATAGTCTTTGCGACGCAAAATCAGGGTGAAAATCGTGTAATGTGAACTAGGCTGTTCCTACTCTGCAAACAAATTTAGAACTGTCTCAGACCATGCTGCGCACAAATGACAAAGGCCTGGCTGTCTTAGAAAATGTAATCATACACCTGTTAACAAAAGACATAGTGTATTTAAACCATACTAACTGACAAATGCTTCAATAGACAGTATTTAAAACTGTTAATTGTCTAATGAATTGGTCAAATCTATTAAATAACTATACTCATCAGTTATAAATCAAAAAAAATTCAACTAAGAAAACATCCCAGTTATTTGTAGAAATTGCGCATATGATCATTTGTTGCCGACTAATTATTCTATTAATAGGCATGCAGGGTATATAAGAGATTCTGATGTGCCTCCAAGCAGGTGTTAAGATGGCATATCTAACCTTGCTGGAAGATGTTGCAGTCTGTGCACATCAGACACCATGTTTGAAGAGAGCAACATAGGGCTTATCAGCTGTTTCCAACTGTCATTACATTCACAGGCCCGACGCTGGTGTGTCAGGGCTTTAATATGTGCGTAGAAACAACTTCACCGCTTTCTCCATGATACACCCCTGGGCAATTTGTTGTATAGAGAAATGGGGGTGTGGCAGCGTGCTGATTGCAGATAGCAGGAACGCATTTTTCAATTCAGAATGCATCTGATTCACCAACATACTCACTGTGGAAAAAACAAAATCGGCTGGTTTGCAGGTGTCATGAATACGACAGTGAGTTTATGCACAGAGTAAGAACATTTCTACACACACATATTAGTGAATGAGGCCCATTTTTCCTTCTAAGCTGTTTACATGGCTAATGAAAACTAATATTCCACTAATAGTCCTGTTAACATGCAGCCATACATACTCTGATTAACATCCGTCATTTATCACTTCAAAATATGGAAAAGTGGAACCAGCTGCAGCTGCTTGTGCCATTTGCTTTTCTTCCTTGCTGGATTGTCGGTCACTGTTTGTGAACACGCTCACCAGCGACAGTGAAAGTAAAAGCCAACCCCAGATTCACTCTCATCTGGCGTTTCACCTTGCTATATTTGCGTGTTTTTTTCAATGCCGTGTCTCCTGGACTTTTTATTAAGACACGACCTCACCTGAGTGCTGTGGGGGTACACACCCATAAAAGTCACAAACTCAGAAAATAAGAAAATACAGGCAGATGTGTGTGCAGAAAAATACACCGTCACACTCTTGTGATGACTGAGAGGGATTGCTTTTGTGTAAGTATGTACACTGTTTGTTGAAAAATCCTGCATAATATATCTTTAAACAGACCAACTACATGTTTCTCAGATGGAAGAACTGACTGAGCCTCAAGACATCACGAATCTTCTGGAGTCTCTGTGGCAAATTTGGTGCTATAAACAAACCAAACTGTTCAGCTTAAGTCCTTCAATGGGATAAATAGTGTCTTGTATGTGCGTATACCTAGCATAAAAGATATGGAGTGGCATGTATGCCAGAAATGTCAAAATATATGTAGAGAAATACAAGTCAAGCGAGCACAACAGACTAAAAAAAGCCACTGACTGTGCTATTCATGACACTGGTACATTACGCCTCTTCTGCCTCTTCTAAACACTGACAACATTTTGGGATCTAAACTATCTTTACACTGACTCAGATCACAATGGCATATAGCACGTTTAGGTCTGTGGATGTCACACTGAGCGAGTCACAGAAAGACTCAGTGTGAACAAGTGTTTGGAGTGTGTGAGTTTGGCTTCCGCTAAGGGGAAACCTGCCCCCCGCCAGGCCTTAAAGTCTTTGACAGAGAAACTGGGAACGAGAAGAAAGAGGAGGAGAAACCCAGCAGCAGACATAAAAATTCTGTTCTGCAACAGCTTCTATTATTCATTCAGGACTACATGCCAGGAATATGCCACATTGGCTTTCATTTAAAATTCCCAAAACCAAAACACACCAACTTTTACTGAACCAGGATGTTTGCTATGGGCAGAATCACACTGAATTTATGGCACAAATTACAATTCACACTCAAATGTATGCAAGTTGCAGCTGCAAACTCTTGCTAAAACTTATTTTGCCAGATATTTATTTAACTTTTTTTTATTACCAGTAAACCTCAGCAAACCAGTGGCTACATTCACAAAAACTGAGCTGTGTGTGTCTCTGAGTTAAATTAGTGAGTAGGATTAGTGCCACTCCCATGGCAGGTCCATATGGCACAAAGCTCAGCTCGAAGGCTGGCTCCTCTCATTAACATTCCCCTATCACAGAGGCCAAGGGGAATGCACAAACCAATGTGTGTGTGTGTGTGTGTGTGTGTGTGTGTGTGTGTGTGTGTGTGTGTGTGTGTGTGTGTGTGTGTGTGTCCAGATCTTCTCCAAAATCCTGTCGTATCAGCACTCTTGCATTGCAGCAGACATCAGTGAATCTATTGATACTGTACATGCACACACTGACAGACACACACACACACACACACACACACACACACACACACACACACACACACACACACAGCAGAGAGGCCGGTTTTAAAGTATTTGGTCCTAATGACAATCTATAAATGAAAGCTAATAGTTGGGGGGATAAATGCAAACAGGAGCTAATTTGATGAAGAGCAGAGCATGAGAGGGGGGGTGGGATGGAGGGAGGATCAATCCCCAAATCAGTGTGTTGCATTCCAAAAAGGGTGTCTGCCATATGCTTGCTGTTGAAGAGGCAGCTGCCCCCAGAAGCCTCAGATTCCATGTTTTTGTGGTTTTGTGTTCTGGCGCCAGTGTGATTCTGTACTAATTACTATTTTGGAACATGAGGAAAAAGGAGAGAGAGACACACAGAGAGATGGAGAGAAAGAGGTATAATAATAAAGGAAAAAAAGAATGGAGAAAATGTGCTAAGTTTAAAAAATAATCTCATAAAATCCAACTAGAGTTTTTTATTTCCCCATAAATCTATACGCTTCTCCGCCACGCAGCTTGCTCTCATCAGATGCACAAAACCACTTTGAAATGGAAGAAAGCTGAGTTAATCGTTCAGAGTTTTAACCTTGTGATACCTTGAAATTCTTGCCGCTGGCACAAAAAAAAGAAGTACATTTTCACTTTTTTCAGGGTTTTATGAATGTACTTCATAAATGTACAGAGACGGGAGGAAAAAAGGTGACTGGTGGGAAATAACACAACTGGCATTGCTGGTGAGTTCAGTCAGAGGCCGAGCTGAACACCAACACTCACACAGACACCGCTAGTGTGGAAAACGCTACGTGGCTTACAGCTAATGACTCCAACTTGTTACACTGGCAGTTTGGGGCAATAAACACATACTGCACAAACGAGCCAGCAGTCATATTTGCCAGAATTATGTGAGGCAAAAACATCTGGGTTTTGGGAGGTTGTTACCTAACCCTACTTTGGATTTCAAAAAAGTTAAACTGGCTTTTGGTTAACTTGTTTTGCCTCCAAGTTTTGCACTGGAGTTCTCTGCTATTTCACCGAGCCAGTACATTTCCAGTGGAAGGACTGTACAGACAAAGCTCATGTCATTGGCTACATTTACATGCACACTACTATTCCACTATAATAATATTCTGACTTTGAACATTCACCCATTCACACACACATTCACATTCACACACACATTCACACACTGGTGGCCAAGGCTACCATACAAGGTGCCACCTGTTACACGGATTTAACACACTCACACACCGATGGAACAGCCATCGGAAGCAATATGGGGTTAGGTATCTCGCTCAAGGATGCTCCAGCTTGTGGACTGGAGGAGCCGGAGATCGAGCTGCTGATCTTCCAATTAGCGGATGAGCCGCTCTACCTCCTCAGCCACAGCTGGATACCCAAAAGAAAATCCCACATTTCTGGTTGGAAGAAGAAACACACCCACTATTGAACATTATGAAAGACTTGGATATTAACAGATTTTTGGATGTACACAAATATCTCAGCACCAACCTATTCAAGAAGGTGGTGAAGGAATGAAAGAGGGAGGCTGTGTTCGCACAGTCCAACAAGTCCACCACCGGTAGAAAACACTGAAAAAATAATAGAAAAAGAGAGAGACGACTGGTTGGGCCAAGTGATGGCCTCTGATTGTGCCACTACGTAGGCAGGGCCATACCTGCGGTGTATGTTTTGAAAGCCCTGATGAAGACCTGCAGTGGTCGAAACGTGTTGGCTACTTTAATGATTTAGCCACTACAATAAAGGCTTTTTAATAATTCCTTCCTCGTTTTTTTATATTTTTTCAGAGTGCCTGGATTGCCTTCCTGTCGCTTAGAAAAACACTATTTTGATGCAACAAAGCAAAATGACAAGTGGCTCCAGCTGTTCCACTTTTCCCTTTTAATGTGATAAACAACATTGTGTTAATTGGAGTATGCATGGCTGCATGTAAACAGGAATAATGGTGGAATATTCATTTTCATTCAGCATGCACACAGCTTATTAGCAATATTGTCTTTTTCAGACTAAGAGCAAAAACCATAATATTTTGTGCATGTTAATGTCATCACTGACTCTATCCGTGATCAGTCACATGACTAAGGGAAGATGTTTAAGTTTAGGTGAATATCTATGGGGTGTCAATCTCAGAACCCATCGGCTATCAGGCTGCTAGCAATTTAGCCTCAGGATTGAAAAAAAAAAGCTAATCAAAAGCTTAATCGTCGTTAGACAATAGTTGATGTTCTGCAACTGAATTTCAGCTGATGCATTTTGCCTGTGTTGCTCTCCACACAAACGGTTTACCTGCAGGTAACCAAAGCCTGCTCAAATGTAACAGACTACAGACGGAAACCAGAACACCTTTGTTATCCTGTTAACTACAGATTCTGCATTCATCTGCAAATATCTGCTCATAGAGATTAATGTAGCCCCAACAAAATGGCCTCAAAAGTTAGAATTGGTAAGAATCTTATTAGTTAAGGTGGATCATAAGTATTAAATACATAGAAGCCCATGACTTTGCAGAAGACTTCTCAGAAGCATCAAATTACATCAGGAACACTGACTCATTTGAAGTTTTTAGTGTGTGTATTAATGACTATTGGTGGCTTCTTCTCACAGTGAATTATTTGGCTGAATGCCTACAAAACAACCACTGACTCACAAGTTACTGGGGAACTATTTTATAAAAGTATGCTGGGTAGTTGTCCAAAGCATGTCCACACTTTAAAATAATTTATTCCCATCAGCTAGACAACATGTACAGACAAGATATGGATCCTGTGGACTTGGAGACATAGGGACCATGCTGTCTGGAGGCTGCAGAGGAATTGCATCTGTTGTTTAGTATTTATATTCTTGAGCGACTGTGTAAGAAATAGGAACACACAAAATCCATCTGTCCGCTAGTTCAGTAAGAACTACTGTATGCCATACCCTGCTGTTTCCATCTCTTCTTTCCATTTGACTGAGTCCCTTTGGGAAACATGAATCCCAGCATGACATCTTAACAACCACTGACAGTATCAGAACACAAGTCCAATCTCTCATAGCGGCTGACCTGTGGGTCACAATATCGCCTGCTTCTCATCAGAAACCACCCAAGAGTGCCTCACAGAAAATACCAAGGTCAAGTTCCTCCTATCTCTGGTAAATAGAAATGTTAAGACCTTGTTAGTAATGGCGACTCGCATCTCAGACAGTGGAGGAAAACATCCACACATGCTCTGGAATTGCAGTGGTGTCATAGCACTGACATACTTAACCTGCAGTGACGCACATTCTTTGGGGCGCACATAATGTGGGACATCGCAACACACTTGCAAAAATAACCTCACACACACAGTATCAGAAATGTGGCTGATCTTAGAAAGCTCATAAGCTTGCAGTAAGAAGAATTACAAGCTAACATTCACCTTGTTATGTCTAAAGCTTGTGAAAGACCTTGAAACGTACAAAAACTAGACACCTAAATGATACTAAATGACAACTAAATGAACACTGAGAACATAAATTCTCGTTTGTTGCTGTAGCATTAATCAGAAACGTGTGCCTTTCTGATTAATGCTACAGAGCAGAGAAGCTAAAAATGGATACGATAGGTAGAGATGAGGGAAACAAAGTATGTGCGATGGAGGAAAGTGAACTTAAAGACTGAAGTGAACGTCAGGTGAGCTCCAGCTCTCAAAGGAAACCTGGATGAACTGGATTCTAAAATCATTCTCACTTCCAGCGATCCATGCTATTTTACAAAATGCTCGCCATTTAGATTTTTTCCTTTTTTTGGATGGGTTGTGGATTGTTGTTTCTTAAAATCCTTTTTTTTTTGCCTTCATGAGGAAAACTGATGGTGTAAAAAGCAGAGTCGAGAGGAGACAGAGAGAGGGTTATGACACAGTTTTATGCCTGTTTAACTGTGGTTAGTTGAGTTTCCATCCAAATGCAGTGCAATTTCAACTGAATTTTCAGATAATCCTTCAATGAAAATGCAAATTGATGTGCTTTTCCATCAACTACTGTTATGCAAATACTGGGAGCCGGTTTATTGTGGGTGCAACAAGATGATGTCGTTAAAAGAGCACCAGTCAAACCTCAAACAAAGGAAACAAGTGGATGTATAATAACAGAGAGCACACCCGACAATGGAAAAAGAGTTTTGACTAATATTACAGCTATGTGCTCTTGAGAGAGTTCTGGTAACAGCCCTGTGTTCATTCATAAGTATTTTACTTAACTTTTGTATTATTTTGAGATTTGTTTTATGTAAAAAACAAAAATAAAATGTGCATAAAAACAGTTGGATGGAAATGCACCTATTGTTACACCCACCAGCTGATTTGTGGCCAAGCAAATACTAGTGAGCATTTTTATCTACTCCACAAATCCCCCTGTTGATTGAGTTTATTTATGTGATAAGTTTTTGGATAACTGTTATTCATTTACCTCTGTTTACTTTTATGGACTCTATGTGTATGTTTACTGGATGAATAACTGTGTTGTACTTCCTGTGGGGACTTAATACCCTTTACCCTTTACACACAAGGTACCACTGTGACGGAACATCAATACTTGCGTGAGCCTTGTTTCCTTGTTATTGTACTAATGCGTTTTATATCTCTGGTCTAACACCTGAGAAGAGGAAGAAGAGGAAGAAGAGGAGGAAGAAGAAGAGGAAGAAGAAGAAGAAGACAGAGAAAAGATGACAAAGTAGAAGACAAGGATGAAGAAGAAGACGAAGAAGAAAAAGACAGCGAAAAAGATGACGAAGTAGAAGACAAGGACGAAGATGAAGAAGAAGAAGACAAGGACGAAGATGAAGAAGAAGAAGACAAAAAGATGAAGAAAACGACGAAGAATACTAAGACGATTAAGGTGACGAAGTAGAAGACAAGGACGAAGATGAAGAAGAAGAAGATGAAGTAGAAGATGAAGAAAACGACGAAGAATACTAAGACGATTAAGGTGACGAAGTAGAAGACAAGGACGAAGAAGACAACGAAAAAGACAACGGAGTAGAAGACAAAGACGATTAAGACGACAAAGTAGAAGACAAGGACAAAGAAGAAGACGAAGATGGAGAAGACAACGAAGAAGATGACGAAGACGGAGAGGACAACGAAGAAGATGACGAAAATGAAGAAGAAGACGAAGAAGAAGAAGAAGACGAAGAAGAAGAAGACGAAGAAGAAGAAATACTCTATTCATCCTCAAGGGGAAATGCAGGACCTATACATGCATCAAATGGAGAGATGTCAGAGCAAGGGGGCTGCCTTAAACGGGCATCCTGAGCAGTTGGGGGTTTGGTGCCTTGCTCTGGGGCACCTCGGCAGTGCCCAGGAGGCAAACTGGCCCCTCTACAGCTACCAGTCCATGTTCCACACTTGGTCCATACAAGGACTTGAGCTGGCAACCCTCCAGTTCCCAAGTTAAGTCCCTGTGGACAGCGTTACTGCCGCCTCCTACACAATGTTATCTGATTTTTCATCACTATCAATTCATTTGTTTTCTAATATGTTTTTACAGTCTCACAACTGTTTCCAGTAAAAACTTCAAAAGCAATCTGCTGTCTTCAACCTTTATATAAAGAGTGTTCAGCTCGCTGCATAGCTGTGCACCCACACACAGCGAGGGCAGAAGAGGGTGACTTTATCTCCAAACTGTCAACACCTACTGGAGTAAACACAAACTGATCAGTTGTGACGCCCAAATAAAAATAAAACAAAGTCATTTTAAAAGTCAAGTCTTAATATTTTCCTTCAAATATTTGTATTTGAGATTACAGCACCACCTCCATTTTTACCGCATTCCTAATACAGATGTAAAACCCTCTAATAAAACACTAGACAATCCCCAACTGTTCATGGAAAGTTTGGTTCTTCACAGAACGCTGACACCAGAAACTTGTAGAGCAAGTCGAAGAAGCAGGAAGCCTGTTTGATCTTTGACATAAGAGAGAGAGTTCCCACTGTGCCGAACCGGAGTTTAATATCATAGTTTACCCATTCCAAAAAAGTTGTACTAACTTTGAGTGAGCGGCAGCGGCCTGCTGTTCATATGTATTACATGGAGTACCATCTACTGTACATCAGCACACACAGCATTTATAAGACTGAAGACAGGTGTGTGCAGGATGTGGGGAGCTTCTACAGTAGATGGGGTTTTTAGAAAGCACTGCAGTGTCCCGGGGAGTTTTCGAACAGTATGTAACAGTGTGAGAACAGATATTTGGCCCAGGTGAGTTCAAAAGTGATTTCTGTGAAATTGCAGCTCCAGTACATTTGATGACAACATAAACTCCACGAGACTGTGGACACTCCCTTTACTATCTTTTTTTATTTTCATTGGACAAACTTTCTCAATTCCAGGTTTATCACAGTGATTCTCACATCTGCTCGTCTATATTCCCATACTGTTTAATCCATTGCTTTCATCTCAACATATTCAACTATATATTTTCATGTATTGGCTTTATGAGAGACAGGAAATGAAAGGGCTGGATGGACTGGATCTTTACGTTTACTGAAGAATCAAAAGGTACATTAAAGACGAAGGGTGCTTGTTTAGATGCATTTTTGATTGCTTAGCTTTTATCAGTAACCTGAGTCCCTCCAAATACAATCTGCAGTCTGGTAGTTCCAATGTATTTCTTTATTTGTTCACAATAAACAGAAAAAGACTATTAGCATGAACCATAATGGCCAACGTGGATTAAAACTGATACAGATTCTGTTAAACTTGGCTAATAACCATCAAATAATTTGTGTCTGAGCCTTTTTCATTAGTGATTATAAAAGTTCTGTTCTAATGATCGGAGTTTGTAAAGGTCATGCCTTCATGGATGTAGCAACTGTGTTCTGCATTGCCATTGTCATTATGTGATAGTGTGTTTTGTGTATCGGTGTTGATGTGGTGTATAATCATTATGTATATTTTCATATGAAGCCCAGGAAATATAGCTGATGGGGATCCACATAAACATAGTTTGTTCCGAGTTTAACTTCTCAGTAAGGCATAAGCCTATAGTGAATTGTGTGCTTGGTTGTGTGTGTACATGAGTGTGTGTATTTCTGTGTGTCCACAGCTAATCTCTGACCTAACTACTGGACCAATGAGCCTCATGTTTTGTGTGCACATTTATGACTGTAAGCTCTAGGACCTCTCATGGTTGCATTGACTTTTTCACAACAGTTTTCTGAACTGTTTTTAAACCGTAATTAACTGTTTACTCCCCACTCCTTTTAACCAACTGGTAGGGGACACAAGTTTTTCAGAATTCATCTCAGCTACGCAGGCCAGATTTTGGACTTCGTCATGGCACAGAAACTGACAACCACAGAAAGGCTTGGTCTTATTTTGAACTGGGGAATCCATCCATCCATTTTCAACCGCTTATCCAGGGCCGGGTCAAAGAGGCAACAAGCCGAGCAAAGTATTCCAGACGTCCCTCTCCCCAGCAACTTTCCAGCTCCTCCTGGGGGACCCCGAGGCGTTCACAGGCCAGATGAGATATGTAATCCCTCCAGTGTGTTCTCGGTCTGCCCTGGAGCGTCCTACCAGTTGGACGTGTCCAGAACACTTCTAACAGGAGGCGTCCAGGAGGCATCATGATCAGATGCCCAAACCACCTCAACTGAGCCCTTTCAGTGTGAAGTAGCAGCAGCTCTACTACGAGTTCCTCCTTTTGTTAGAGCTCCTTACCCTATCTCTAAGGCTGAGCCCAGCTACCCCACGGAGGAAACTCATTTCGGCCACTTATATCCATGAACTCGTTCTTTCGGTCACTACCCAGAGCTCATGACCATAGGTGAGGGTTGGGACGTAGATCGACCAATAAATGGAAAGCTTTGCCTTCCGGTTCAGCTCCCTCTTCACCACAACAGTCCGGCACAGCGTTGGCATCACTGCAGAGGCTGCACCAAACCACCAATCCATCTCATTCTACCCTCACTCGTGAACAAGACCCCGAGATACAGGCAGTAACTCACTCCCAACCCGTGAACCGGGGCATCTGAAGATTAATGGCATACCTGATATGATCCACTAAAGTTAGGCACAATACAAGATGAATTCATCCTTGTTTTTGCCAATTCCACTGGCGTCTTCACTGTAAGGGAGCCAAAAGAGACAATTCCACCAGGCCAAGCTGCAGCCTGCAAGCAGGATGTGAAGTTCTTTTTTGACTATTTTAATTGTGTTTATTGGCGTTATTTCCTTCTCTGTTGTGCTGTAGCCTACAAACAAAGTTAATACCTTTAAAGGTCCACTTATGAATACATGGATCAAATATTTATAGCTGTTTTAGTCAATAAAAGTACATTCATCCTCATAATTATATTGTATCTATATTTCATGTACAGTGCCTGTTAGCAACAAAACTCCATCTGCTTTGCACAACACACTGTGGCTGCATCAAAAATAGATTTTTAATCTCTCCAATATAGGCTTAAAAAGTCCAGAACTGATTACTATACCAATAACCTGGATCAAAATCCAACTAAAAAGCCATGGTGTTTCTCTGAGAATTTCAGTGCTAAATCACTGTAGCAATATAACCGTATACTGTAGTTCTTATTCCTTTACAAAATGAAAGCGTGTAAGAGTGGTCTCTTGAAAACAGTTTTCCATAGGTGTTGAACAAGCAGCCATGGTGGTAATTCAAACAAGAGCTTGTAAGAGACAAAAAAAAAAGGCGGCAAAGAGGAATGAGAGAAGAAGAAAATGAAAAAAAAAAAAAAGAATAGAAGCAGTCCTGCTCTGGGGGACATTTTCTTTTCAGTGAGAGAAAGGACTCCTCTCTTCTGCCTCAGTGGTGCCCCTGGCTGTGTCTGTGTTTAGCTGTGGGAACAGACCACTTGGTGGCACGTACTGAATAGGGGGCCTTCGCCCCTTGGTGCTCCCTAAGTGGGCCTGCCAGCAAACAGGCTTTGGACCATCTCTTTATCCTCTTTACTCTCATCTTGTTATTTTATTCCTTCACAGACACACTTATCACAGCCTTTCTATGACTATCTTCATTTCCATCTTTCTGCCTACTGTTCTTTACTCACCCTTTTTTTAGCCATTTTCTTGTCCTCATTTTCCCCTCACACCCACCCACACACACACACACACACACACACACACACACACACAGGAGAGGAATCATCAAGAGGACGTAGACGAGGGGAACCCCGATGTGTAGATGCCTGTGTGTAATAATTAGTCATCTCTTCAACAGCTTTCCAAAGAGGCTTCCCTGTTGGCTGGGATCTCTATTGTGGAAGGCTGGACTTGGTCACTTGGACTTGGCCTGGAGGGCTGGCCTGGATTCCTCTTCCTGGGGGGGTTACTACTGGCCCTGGTGGTCCAAAACACACTGACACAGATCGAGTCTATTAACCATAGTGATTTAAGTCCCTGATGAGGACTGATTTATCCCCACCTATAGAGATGTGGGGCCCCTCACTTTGGGCAACATCCCACCCCCTCCCAAAGGGGTCTTGATTGGAGTGAAGAGGGATGATGGAGGAAGGCGGGGTGTGGGCAGCACCCATTAAATGAACAATGGAGTCTGCCACGCAGATGGATTGGTAAAAGGATGGAAGCAAAATTTATTGATGTGAGTGCGACAGAAAAAGAGAGACATCATGTTTGTGTGCGAGGATGTCTGCGAGCCTTTGTGTGAAATCTGTTCCCTTGATCCATTTGCCCAATAAACCAAATCACTGATCATAACTTCAAACTTCTTGTTGTCTAATATGAAAACCAATTTGGAGAGGTAATGAAGCCAGACTGAAAAGTGAAAAAAAATTGCCTTGAAATGCTCTTGTTCAGAGCTGAAACGTGATTTTTATTTTTCAAAAAGCTCCCTTTTCAAAACAGGAAATCACTAATGAGCTACAGGGCTCTTAGATTGAATGAATAAATGAACAAACCATTTTGAGGCTCCAAATACCCTGTCAGATCTAATGTTATATTGACAAAGCAGGAATATAACAAAAAACAAGGGCAGGTGAACACATTCAAATAGGTCATGTGCAGAGGTGTAGTTTGAATGATTGGGTTTAAATCCACTATAGCACTTAAATGTTACACTGAAAAGTCATTTGCACGACATTGCACAGGAACACCATGTTGTACAGTACGTCAATAGTAATTTACAGCAAAGATAATTACAATATCATCACAGCCTTATGGACTTTAATGTATACCTGTCAAGATTTCCCTTATAATTTCCCTAATAATAACATCATTAAGCTCCGGTAATCAAATCAAATATAGCCTCTGTCAGGCCTGTAATCCATTCCACTCCCCACACCAGGAGGTGCGATGTGCTGCAGGTACCTATCACAGATATCCAGAGGCATTAATAATGACTGTGGTCCATGTATATTGAAGGTTCTCACGTGGTGTGTTTTGAGTGCTCTGCCTCCCCATGATCTGTGGGAGGACATGGCCCCATACCACATGAACCATACATAATCTATGAGTTGCCATGTTTGAATGGAGATAAGGATGGCTGAGCTGCTCTGCCAGACTCTGTGGCCGACGCTTCAGGACAGCCAAGTCGGTGTGGAATTTCACAGGCTGGTGGGAGGTAGAGATGGTCGCTGCTGGTCTCAGATTTACTGTCTGCTTGAATTCTTTTTAAAGTCAACTATGCATCACTTCTGTACATTTAAATAAAAAGAACTGAGCATGAAATGATCACAGCAGTTTACTTTAACCCCTCACTGAAGAGTTGGGGAGTTTAAACAGTCACTTGGACTAGAGCCTTTTGACTTGAAGTACTTGATAGCTTCTCCTGAGCCAATATGAGAGGGGAAAGTTCCAGAAATTTTTACAATATGAGATGAGTTAAATACATCGAGACAGGACAGAAACATACAGAATTCATTCTGTTGTGGTACTGGTTAATATGCTATATGCTATTAGAGTGCAATATCAGCCCTAGATTTTCATGACAAAATGCAGTCACACTCATTCTAACACATTTTTTAAACAAATTAAGACATTTTTAGATTTTTTTTGTAAATTTAATACATTATTACTTTGATGTTAAAATGGCATCACATTTTGTGAGGGATGCATTATGACTTGTTAAGGACTCAAAACTTAAAGTTTAGGACTTGGGATTTGACTGCAGACTCGTCAATCTTGATAAACAGCTGACGTTTAACATCATAGTCATGATTTCTTTCCATGAAATTTTAGGGGAAGTTCAGCCTCCCGTGTTGTCTCAGAGCAATCGCCCCTGTTACACTATATGTTTGTCATTGCAGCAAATGTTTGTACCTTGTCTTGTATCTGTTTATATTATCTTGCTGTGTGCACCACATATTCATTCATTCACTCTTTTGTTCTGCACCAGGGCCTGGGAAACACAGTTTCATTCCTCTATGTACTATACTGCACTGTATATAGACGGATGACAATAAGAGTTTTACCTTATCTAACAATATGTTTGAGTGTTTACTCTAGCATTTTTACAACACTGAAGTAATGTCTTAGAAAATATTTCTAAAAAGTTAATCAATGTTTTAAAGCATGTTATAATAAAGTAAGAAATGCTGCCTCCACTCTTAAAATGACAAATGTCATATGTAGTTCATATCAGCTGTTGTTTATCAATATTAATTCAGTGAGTTTAAGGGTTCAGTGCAGCTGATTTCTGAAACCTAGGGCTGCAACTAACGATTTTCATTGTTGATAAATCTGTTGATTATTTTCTTGATTCATCGATTAGTTGTTCAGTCTATAAAATGTCAGAAAAAGGTGGAAAATATTGATTAGTGTTTTTGAAAGCCCAAAATCACGCCCTCAAATTTCTTGTTTTGTCCACAATCCAAACATTTTCATTTGACTGTCAGACAGGAGTATGAATAACAAATATACACATACAAGAAGCTTGAATGAGAACATTTTTTACCTTTGTTTCTTAAAATATTACTTGAACCAATGATTATAAAATTCAATGGTGATTATAATTTCATAGTTGACAACTCATCTGTGAATCAATTAATCACTGCAGCTCTACTGTAATCTGCCATAGGTTGTTTATGAGGTAGAATAAGTTTCAGTCTGTAATACCACTGTACAAGCACAAGTGTTTTTACAAAAACTCCAACAGAGCAGTTCACTTCACATCAATTTCAGCATTTGCAAATTTGCATTCTCATCCTTTAAACTTTCATCCATGTCATATCAATAATTTGAGCTTTACTTTATTGTTTTGTTTGAACCAGGACCTTCAGGTAGCTTGTAAAGAATAAAATGCACCAGAAGCTTCAGCTGTTATTTCAGTTTGTCATGTTAAAAGCAACATTTAGGCAGTATTGGATCGGAGTCATCCCTCGGACTCCCATCTCTAATGCTAACTTCACACTAGCGAGGACTAATGTACACTAGTGGGTGATAAGCTAGCTGGTACTTGACTCTGGAGTATGGTACAACTGAGCCAGTTAAAAAGGGCTTTTACAGCCCCTCTCCATGTACAATATTGTTTTGTAGCATAACACTGTTCTCGTCATCTCAAGTGAACGTGCTCTATTTAAAGTTCACTGTTCATCTAGTACCTCTTTGTGTGGGTGGTGTGTTGGTCTGAGGGATTAGTCGTTGTCTTTTTTTCCCCTGCGGTGGCCCTGAGTGATGGCCTGCCAGGGAAAACACTGGGAGAGAGTTGATGACCCCTGTTACAGGACCCAAAGTGAGGAAGCTCCTCAAAGGTTAGACAAGTAGCAGGGCGAGAGAGGAGGGAGCCGGGGAACAATGGAGAGACGGGAGGGAGGACCTCGAGGAGGGTAAAGAGCAAGAGAGGCAACTGTGTAATGGCCACAGAAGGAAAACAAGGCGAAGAGGTCCGACTCTGAAAGACAAATGGAGCCAGGGACAACATCACCCATAGCAGGTGTGGTTTTTACTACAGGGACGCACACACAATCGCAGGGGAACTAATGGTGAGGTGTTTGTGGGTCTAACTGAGGCTTATCTGTATTCTGGCCCTGTTCAGTGAAACACACCCGGGTGGTATTCATACAAAGAGCATCAGCCCACAGCTGCTGCTGCTGCGAGAGTGATCAAGAATTCAAACACACTCACAGTAGGGGTTAACAGCAAACTCTGGAAGCAAGGGGAAACAAGATGTTATGTGGGGACTTTTTAAGAGTAAATTCTTAAAAAACAGGCACGCATGCACATGCAAATTAAACTCCCAAAACAAGCTTAAGAAGTTTTGATCTTAAATGTTCTTTTTCAGTGAGCAGTAATGTGTAACAAAACAATAGCAGTTTGAGGATAGGGAACTGTACGAGGCGCTGCATCCATGGCTGGCCCTGAATGCTCTCAATGGCTGGCTAGTCTCGTGGATTGGCAGAGAGGCTACAGTGAATCAGGTGTGGATATTTTCTGGTTATTCCACACAGAGGGCACAGGGAGAAGGATTGCTTTGACGATGTTGGTCTCACTCCAGAAGGGTGTAGCAGTATCCCCAGCAGCTGGCACAGCTCAGCCTGGCCTCCATCAAAACAGCTGCCGCAGGTAGGCACTCTGGGATGCCGAATATGTCCTCGCAGGCCTGATCTTTGAGCACAGCAGCTGAGGCAAAGTGCAACAGCAGGTTGTTCTCAGTGGGTATACAGACCGGGATGTTCTCTGATAACAGGTCTCAGTGTCATTATATGATACGTGCTCTATCCTTCAGCAGGAAGTCCTTCAACTTTAACATGTTGTGAAGTTTGGGATATTCAATTTGACATATTCTTGGTTCACAAAGCAACAGTAAAGCAGGTGGGGAAGTACTTAGATAAGCATCATGTTGCATTTAGGCAGATACTTTAATGAGACTTTAATGACCCAGTAGTTCACTGTCACATTTTCCAAAACCAGTGCCCATGTTCATCGACAGTCAATCATATCTAGACGAATCTTGAGACTCCCCTCCATCAACCCTGCCTCCTCAAATGTATTTTTATATACTATTTGGAATAGCAAATGCCCTTAAGAGAAACATTATGCCACCTGGATTATGTTTTTTGTACAAAATTAAGGACACTTTTTTAATGACTGCATCTGCAAAGTTACAAAATGTTCATACAGAATGCTCCTGTGAAATGTTAACTGACAGCCTGCTTTCAATTTGTCTTCCTTCCCATATCCACACATAGCAAATAAAGCATAATTAAAGGGACAGTTCATCCCCAAATCAAAAATACATATGTTTCCTCTTACCTGTAGTGCTATTTATCAGTCTAGATTGTTTTGGCGTGAGCTGCAGAGTATTGGAGATATCGGCTGTAGAAATGTCTGCCTTCTCTCAAATATAATGGAACTAGATGGCACTCAGCTTGTGGTGCTCAAAGTGCCAAAAAATACATTTGAAAAACTCAACAGCAATGTCTCTTTACAGAAATGATTACCTGGTTACTCAAGATAATCCACAGGCCTTGTTGTGAGCAGTTTCGTGTAGTAACAAATTTTTTTATACTACACCCGCCAATTGTATCACCACACAGAAGGAAGGGCGCATCCACTCATCGACGAAAGGCTCGTGCTCGTGACGGGGCGAGATGTAAGCATTAATGGCGTCCTCCTCGGTAGTGCTCAGTAGTGCTAGGTGAGCTAACAGTAGATGCACGTTTGTTTTTTTTTTGGCCTTTCATTATATTTAAGAGAAGGCAGACATCTCTACAGCTGATATCTCCCACATTCCGAAACTCACACCAAAATATTCTAGACTCAACTATCTCATGCCCAACTCCTCATAAGGACCAGCTCCACTCCCTGATTGGCTGACCAACCAGTTTCGCAATACATGACGCGTTTCCTACCGTAAAGCAGATTTTTTTCCCGCGAAATTTCACCCCCGATGGCAGAAGCTAATTGCAAGGATTGCAAAGCCATTAAGTAACCTATGTAAACGCTGATAGTCTGATTTTACTGTGGCCACTACCCTGTGCAACATTATTTTCATAATGATATATTTAGGAAAAGATGCTATCTGTTGCCTCTTTAAATACTCAAAAAAGTAAAGTGAGTTGAGGCACGAGACAGGAAATGTTTTACTTATCAACATTTAAGGAAAACCACAGTCTTTTCATCACCTTCACCAAAGTGCTGTTTGTTGTTTAGACTTAATCACATGAGGGACTCAGAGTGCAAACCCTGGTCTTAAAGGTATACTATGCAGAATTTTCCTAAAAAACAACAGAGACTCACACAAAAGAAATCCCTCTCAATCATCACTTATGACCCAACAGTGGCGGTGTCTGTATCTGCAGAGAACCTGCCTTCCTGGGGCATAAATATACACAATGCAGGCAGTGCGGTTGCTGGGGCACATAGGGTGGAGGGGCAATGGAAATATACCCATGTTCAAAGAAGAACTCAGGTTAAATCAAAAATGGCTGATTTTCTATGTATGCCCTCAAAAAAGGTAAACCCATCTCCATCATGGTTTTCCCTTTCTGTATAATCATATCAATCTATAACAAAATGATATGCTCATTCTACATAAACTATAAAAACTATTGGGTTAAACTGATAATTTCCTATTTTCCTTTGTTGTTATTGTCATATACAGATATGTAATAATGATTGCTGGGTAATATGTATGTTGATGTTGTCCCATATCAAGTCTCTGTTTAATCACGTAACAAGATGATACCATTTACAGCAGCTAGTTTAGATGCAACATCTCTCAAGACCGACAAGCTGGGCACAACTGCAAGCGGATTTAACATATAAGCGGCAGTAAGACACACTGTTGGTAAAATAGTATATGTACACCTGAAACTGTGCGTGTGTGTGCTTCATAACTAGTAACTAGGGCCTGTCATAATATCGTGCACTGGAGCCCATCGTAACTTCCTTCCGCCACTGCTGCTCTCTGTCTGTATTTTCTTTTTTATTCTTATCTTGGTTAGTTCAGGATGTTTCTGGGTGTTAACCTTTGGGTAGTGGGGTGGAGCCACCAGCCAGTAGCAGCGTGGAGTCGGGACTCCATAAAAAAAAACATAGCGCCCAGGTTACATCGTTGTTTCTGTCTCTCTCCTCGGCTCTGTGGATGCAAACTGCCGGTCTGTGTGTCTGTTTGATTGAGGGCTAGACTGAGCCAAACACAGAGAAGAGCAGAGCAGCCAGCAGACAGGATGAAGCATGTGCTTCAGGTGAATTCACACAAAATCCAGCAAAGCAGCACCTTACTGCAGAGCTGTGCAGGGGTGTGGGTGCGTTTTCTGTGCTTTACAATGTAAAGGCAATGAAACAATCAGAAAATAATGTTTGATTTCTTTGACTCACTGCTTTGTTCTCATTAATGCTACCTCCTCTCTTCATTTATTCTCTGACTTTCTTCACCACCACTGCTCACAGTCTTGTTGAGCTGAGGAGGAGGGGCCAAGTTTGAATGTTGTACGCCTATAAGTCCTAAAATCAAAAACCAGGGCAAAATGTTCAGGGGTGCACAGACGATTAAATCCCTGTATCATACCAGCAGCCCTCTGAATTATAAGTGTATTTTTATGCATTCTGTGAGAACAGCTCCCATAAAATTGATATAGTTAGCAGAATAAAACAGTAACAATGTAAAAACTAAGACACATCTATCTCCTCCTGGTAAATGTGCCCCTCAGAGACACACACTTCATTCCCTATTACCAATAAATCCCACCTCTCTTGTCATAATAAAATGGAGGATGACGTGAGAATTCTACTTAAAGACTGACTGTTCACGTAGAAACTGAATAATACCAAGACTCTCTCTTGTAACATCCAGCACCGTCAATCTTATTCATCGTTACCCTCAGTAAAAATCTCGTATAGTGAAATGCTGCAACTGTCCTGGACGTTGAAACAGCTTGACAGTACAGGCTGTTAACAGCCATCCAACCATTTGTTATTTTACAGCTGATGTAAATAATTTTTCTGCCACATCTTATCACTTCGTACAAGCTTACAATATATCAGGGGCTACGCAATAATCAGCAGCAATCAAGCATCTGTGTCTAGAGTATATTTTAAAATTCATGAATATCACGGATGCCTCAAGGCCTTCAAAATATATCAGCTCTGGGATCTGATTGAAGATACTGTACAGAATGTGAATGGAGAGAGGAGAGAGAAAAGTTAAAGCCTACAATGACGCATAAAGAGCATTCACCTGTTGAGAGCCACTGTGAACATCCGCCGCATTACTGCAAACTTTGGTCACGTCTTGAACTTGGTCAGTTTCTTTCTCTCTCAGTGTGAGTGAGTCACCGTTTTATTTTTATCATTGTGAAGAAGGAACCCCCGCTGACTCCCTCAGGTTTGGACTCGTCTGGAAACATCACACAGGAAGGAGAGAGCGAGAGAGAGAAAGGGCTCCTCCCTGTGGCGAGGCTACAGCTGTCCATCTTGGTGAGAGGGTGGGAGACTCCTCCATAGCAACAGTCCTACATAGCAACAGTCTCTTTGAATAAAGATAGCCTTGGATGCCATTCAGAGAGTATCTTGTATCTTCAGTCCTCACAAACAGAGGACATTGTAAGGGAGAATTGTATCACACGCAGGCCGCTTCACAGAAATTCTCCTTTTGCGTCATATGTGCTTAATATAAGAGACTTCCTGCTGTTGCATTGTAGAGGCATGAGATTCACTCCAACTACAGGCTGTGAAATATAAAAGGTCAGCAGCTGATTTCCAATGTTCACTATAGCAGAGAAAAGAAAAGCGAAGGCGCAAAGAAGTGAGAAATCTACTCAGAACAGAAACGGCTCGCATAAAGCATTCAAAGACTTAAGATCTGCATTTGAATAACAACACCTCTTTGCCCCCTCCGGTTGAAACATCCCAACCAAGAATTTGTCACTCTCCATTTGAACTTTTCCCTCGTCATTTCCACACTCCGTATGATGAATCATTCAAAACGCTGAGCTCGAAATGAGACCAGACAGTCACAGGACAGAAACTTGCCTCATATTGAGCTTTCCGCAGCCAGCCCAAGTCCAATTTCAGTCCAACAATGCAGCACTTTGATCAGTCTATACGGCTGATTTAGGGTGTCACTACTAACTGTCTATCACTCCTACGCAGCCCCTCCAGGAGCAGTCGAGCTGAGCACGCTGGGATTGGGACATGCCAGGGAAATCAGGAGTGGGGTGATACGAGACGGTCGCTGAAATCAAAGTATGTATGTCAAGCCAAAAAATACCCTGGCACCATTGTCAGTCATGTATAGTAAGATAGGACGTTTGATCATGAGGTAGCACTCAGTTTGTCAGTGTTTCTCCTTCAGAGTATCAAAGCATAAGGCTGGTGATAACATAACGCCTATTTCCGTTATTAAAAAATCCTCAGGAAAAAAAACTAACAATGAATTTCTCCTAATTCTACAGTAGTTAGTTGGGCTTGACAAACGGCATTTCAACTGATATGCAGTATAACAGTACTGTGCCTTTATACATATCACTCTGCCTTACAAATGTTCTAAATTGTTATTTATATAAACCATTAATTAGTCTACATTAACGGTCATCATAACATATTTGGCATCATCCAATGTCGCAACGTACTGACAGATCAAGCTGTTACCTCATCGGAATCACACATGCCTCCAAAGCGACTGTCAACAGACTCTTATTTCATTGGTTGCACAATAAATGGAAACATACACTTTAATGTTGATGATACAAAGTAGCTGGCTTGAGGTTAAGTGTCGAGCTAGCTTACACAAAGTAGTAAACTTGTGTGAAGGAAGGTGTTGCTTGACAACAGTTCCCATCAGTCGTGCAACTTTTTGTGTTGCCAGAGCCAAATAAATGATTAAACTAAAATTACCACCTCACAGTTGTAGCCTTCGCAAACCAGTCACGTTGCACTCACAGTTTATATCTATGTCTGTGAAAACATGGATGCTTCACACACATGAATTCAGCATCTGACCAAATATCTCCCCTTCTTGTCCTGAGATACGACATTGAATAATGGCCAGCAAAGAATTTTTGCAGAATATTATGTTGTCAAAGTGAAGTTGACCTTTGACCTTTTGGATATAAAATGTCATGTCATCATCATCTTATCCTATCAGGCATTTGAGTGAAATTTTGTCACAATTAGTGTGAGAATTCTTGAGTTATGGCCAACAACATTCACTGTGACCTTTGTGAGGTCACAGTGACCTTGACCTTTGACCACCAAATTCTAATCAGTTAATCGTTGAGTCCAGGTGGACGTTTGTGCCAAATTTGAAAAAAATTCCCTCAGGGTGTTCTTGGGATATTGCGGTCACAAGAGTAAATGGACTGCGCTTGTATAGTGCTTTTCTAGTCTTCCGACCACTCAAAGCACTTTTACACGTCACATTCACCCATTCACACACAGTGACACAGTGGTGGCCGAGGTTACCATACATGGTGCTACCTGCTACTCTGTAACCATTCATAAGCACTCACTCACTGATGAAACAGCCACCAGGAGCAATTTGGGGTTCAGAATCTTGCCCTACAATACTTTGACATGTCCACTGGAGGAGCCGGGGATGGTCCCACCGATCTTCCGATTAGTGGACAAGCTCATCATTGAGTCCAAGTGCATGTTTGTGCCAAATTTGAAGAAATTCCCTCAAGGCATTTTTGCGTTCACAAGAATGGGACAGACATACCTACAGACGTACAGACGTCTGGACAGACAGACCAACAGAAAACCCCAAAATATAATGCCTCCAGCCTAGAGCTTAGATTGGGCCCAAAAAATTCAGCCCGACCCGGCCCGACCCCGTGCACGTTATGTCTGGGACCGGCCCGGCCCGTCCAATTAACTGTAATTATGGGCCCGAGCCCGATTTAAACCCGACATTTTTCAATAAGTTGGCTGTTATAATTAACGCTAAGGACACACCGAGCGCGTTAGTGCCGCGGTAGTCCTGCGAGTGTACTCGCAGGCGCTTGACTGTCCACACAGGCAGCGCATTTCTCCTGCGCTCTNAGCCATTTCTCTCTCTCTCTCTCTCTCTCTCTCATATCTGACTCTCTCTCTCTCTCTCTCTCTCTCTCTCATATCTGACCGGGCCCGGCCTGGGCCTGTCAGAGGGGTGGGGGGTCCCGGCCCGACCCGGCTTGGGCCCGCGGGCCGGGTCGGGCCGGGCTCGGGCAGAGAATCTAAGCTCTACTCCAGCCACAGCTATGGTTGGCACAGTGGCATAATAAAAAAAAATAATAATCTGTTGTCACTAATTACTGTTGACTAATACATGGCACTTGTAGAACTGTTGAATAAAAGTAATATCATACAAGAGGGAGTGTTGTACTGAGTATCATCACAGCTGTGATTATCGCAGCTGTGTTGATGCTCAGAACAACAGCAGAACTTCTCCTCTGATACTGCTCAAGTATTACCTCCATGCAGCCAAAGCCTGATACCGAACTGTAGCTTAGTCCTTCATGCCAAAGACCTCCACTAGTTTCCAAACACTGGTGGACATTTTCCTTTTGAGTCCCACATGAACTGTTGTGGTACTGTGAATACTTCATAGAGCACCAAATCCGTTGCTGGAAAAAGTCCCCATTATTGTACTGTTTACATCTGTCTGAGTGACACCTGGTGACAACAGCAGCACTCAGATGATTTAGGAAATTATTTAGCCATTTTTAGATGAAACTACAATATGTATCTGTGACCCATTTCTAAAGATTTACAAAATATGCAGTGTAATATTCCCATTTTACAGAAAAATTGCTTGCACAGCACACTGCCAAAAAACGTTTAATATGCTCCTGTTGGGATTCACTGGAGCACAGATGATTCGTCATTTGTTAAAATCTAAACTGGATTGGTATATAGTTAGTTAGAATTTGTGTTTCTTTATGAATAAATATATTTGGAATCGTACCTGCTGTCTGTTTAATGTTGCATAAGAGTGAATGAGTAGTTAAACCTCTGCTATGTGAAGAACTCCAAAATCCTTCAGCCTTTACTATTAATTTAAGTGTCTTTGGTTATAGTTATTAATTTAATTATTAATCTGAGTTCCAAACTGATGGTTTAGTGAACTTTATGAGACTGATTTTATCAACTGGCTATCATTTTTACCTTTATGGGAATGGTGCCCCACGAGGTGATTTAATGTAAATTAAGTCACATTCGCTTTTTATGTCTGGAATCTCACGTCTACAACAGGCTTGAGACGCGCCCTCGTTGAGGACTTGGCTCAGATTCCGGAGTTACTCTCTTGTCCTGAAGCCTCCTTAAGGAATCTGATCCCGTTTGATTCTGTAGTGGGAACCTCTTGCGACCGCATGCCTTTGCTAACGTCGACCCCAGCAGTATTCTGACCCTGGACCTTCCGCAAGACGAGTGCTCTAACCCCTACACTAGGGAGGCCCACTTAGCATACTCAATAATTATTAGAGAGATCTGTTCTGAGGTCAGGTCCCTACACATGCTGCCCAGTGTTTAGGCTTAGATCCCAACACTCTTCACATCCAAAAACAATGATATGTCGACACAAAGTGAAAAAATGAGACAAAAACATTTTGGGGCAAGGACCATCATCAGCATAACTTACAGACCATATCACAGACGTAAACAGGCATAAGGTGGTCTGGCATAAACAGACCTATCTCCACAGCGCTGTGTCAGTGCAAGAGAAAGCTCTGGAAGCACCCATTATGATTCAGCTATAGGGGAAAGAACGCTCTGAACCAGTGGGCAGCACTAAGCCAAGGGTGAAGCGATGATGCCCTTGCAACACCGTAGCACGCAGATAGTGGAAGGGGAGGAGACTGCTGGCTGAAATAGCCGACCAATAGCGGGGAAATACACAGTCTACATCTGGTGAGTCAGACTACAAGATGGGAGGTAAAAGGCATGAGATATTTTGGACGAACTCATCAGCTACCTGGGTGTGGTCACACAACTTACAACACCAGAATGAATATGTCCATACAAGTGTGTGTATTCATCCCCATTGAGATTAATTCAACTATTCATCTCTGTATGCACACATGTATCTACTTTTGATTTTGGCTACACACACCTGACACTATCTTCTCCTATCAAAGAGCAAAAGCCCTTTTTATTGTTTGGCTTTTCAAATATAGACTATTGGCAGCCCCGTCCTTTAAATATAAATGTTAACATCTACTATTATTCTATGTCCTTCGCTCCACTTGAAAAAGTGTACTTTGACCAGCACTGGGTGTCAGTTAGTCATCAGTCTTTTTAATACTGCATGGCTCAATCAAAAGACAATCCTCCTGCCTCTCACTGTCACATATTAGCTTTGTTGCTCTTGGCTCCCTGTGGCCATTATGTGAATGGGACCTGTGCCTGTTCTGTCACACTTTGATCATTCCCTTTATTAAGTATTTGCCAGATACATCTGTCAGATGTGCTTCACAGCTATGCTTTCACACTATTTAGTACCTGCTGCAAATCACAATGTCAAGTATCTACAGGGGTTGGACACAATACCAGCAACACCTGCGCAATCTAATGCAATCTAGTGCCGCAGCTCTGCAACAAATGCTTCAAACCTTTTTAAAAGGCAATCCTCCACTTTTTGTTCAGACCGAGTCAGAAGTGCGATGATTTCAGAGGTCGTAGTTGCAACCCGACTCTAAATCATCACCTTCTACTTTGATTTCACACAATGCTCATAAACAACTACCAAAGTGCAGTTTTCAGGAACGTATCGGGCAGTTGCTTGATGTCTGTCTGCTATTCTTTACCTCACCAGACTCTGATGCTTTCCTCCCTTTTTGCTCGAAGTCTCACAGACACAGGAGAGAGGAGGATGTCAAAGGCAACTGAGATCCGAATGCTTCTGTCAGTAAAAATATAACTTCACTACCTTGGTGAGCTCTTTGGGAATTCTGGCCCAGCTGTAGAAAAAAACAGACACTTTCTATTATAGAATATCTGGTACCTTTGTTTTGAGGAATTCAGCACGTTGTTGTCTTGTTACAGATGCTTTATGCTTCAGTTTTACATTTGTTATATTTATTATGTATTAGTTGTTATATTCTCAAATGTAAAGTGATTAAATCATTAGCTAACGAAGTGATAATTAGGAAATGTCAAATCCCAATGAACTGACATCAGTGATTCACACTTCTTCCTGGTGTTAAGGGAAATGACTAACTTTTTAACATGAGAGAGTAGTCATGAGGAAGAGCGTGAAGCTTTGGGTTGTACAGCAGATTATAATGATACTGATAAAAATTCTGGTCTCATATAAACTGTTCTCAGAAATAATATAAAAAGTTAACTAATCTCCATACAAGACAACTGCAACTTCTCGTGCACACACACATAGTCTCTCATTTATTACCTCAGGTCTGTTTCCCTGTTGTGCAGTACTTTTACTGCACTATGCTGTGAGGTCATTATACATACTAAACTCAACAACTGCTTATACTATGCATAACATACCATTCTAATATGCTACCATCAGGATAGTGGATAGTAAGGCATTACAAGCGCTCCTATCTCTCATGTGTAAAAGAGTAGTTTATTTAAGCGACACATTCTTTTCATGTCCCTTTTTAAGTATATTTTTGAGCCAGTAATCTGCTTTAAGTTCAACAGTCTGCTCTAAATGCAGGGATTGAGTGTAGGGGCGGCGGAGCACCTCCACTGCAGATGTCAAGTTGCCAGATGCTTGGAAGGAAAACAGGCACCACCTGTCTTTTGACGACGATGCATTGATGACGGTGCAAAACCAAGAACAAGAGGCAGCTTCCAGTGAAAATCCCAAATCACATCTGGACAAACTTTTTATACTAAAAATCTAAAAGAGGCAACAGCTACATGATGAAGTGCTCACTGTGCCTCCCAAAAAACACTGAAATATCCACTTTTAACCTCCAGAAGCACATTAAAGTAAGTTGCACATACTGTAGGTTAAAATGTAGATAACTAGCCAACGTAAGCTACTGGAATGTCAATTTTTGTCATGTGTTAAACTTTGATGTTTTGATAAACTTATCTAGTAGCAAGTGGTCAGTTGGACTGTCTTCATAAACTCCAGTTGGTCCAGAGTTCCCCCTCCCCCCTCCATAGATCATATCACTCCTGTTCTCCAGCAGCTTCACTGGCTTCCTGTTAAATACCACATCAATTTCAAGATTCTGCTTCACACCTTCAAGGCCCTTCATAATCAAGCCCCTTCCCACCCGTCTGAACTCCTTCATATCTCCACACCCTCCTGTACTCTTAGATCCTCTTCTGCACTCCAACTCACATCACCATCTGGCCGTTTGACTACCATGGGTTCTAGAGCCTTCAGCCGCTCTGCCCCCCGCCTCTGGAACTCTCTCCCCCATGACATTAACAATACTGAATCCCTTTCCTCTTTCAAATCCTGTCTAAAAACACACCTTTTCAAGCTGACATATTCAGTCTGATTTAATGGAGACATACATATGGTGACCTATTTATAATTATGAATTTTGTCTAGTCATTTTATTATCTTTCATTGTATATTATGGAATCATATCATATTTTGAATCTATTAATCTAATATTTAATCTATTAATCCTCATTAAAACATTTTATTAACAAGTGCTTTCATTATTTTGCACCGGCCAGCACACCTTAAAAATATCCCCCCCCCAAAAATTTTATTTTACATACTATTTTACACACAGGTCTGAAAGACACACACATGCACAAACAGGACCTATACATGCACAAAGTGGAGAGATGTCAGATGTCACGCCTTGGTCAGGCACCCCGAGCGGTTGGGGGGGTTCGGTGCCTTGCTCAAGGGCACCTCAGCAGCCCAGGAGGTGAACTGGCACCTCTCCAGCCACCAGTCCACGCTCCATATTTGGTCTGGATGGGGACTTGTACAGGTGACCCTCCGGTTCCCAACCTAAGTCCCTATGGACTGAGCTACTGCTGTAGGCTGTACTGTACGCCAAGTTACTTGTAGTTCGAGTAATTTATCAACCAGGTACTTTTTACCTTTTACTTGAGGTTTCTCAATTTTGTTTTACTTTTACTTGATACATTTTTTATGACTTTACTGGAGTGTGGATTTTCAGTACTCACCCTCCACTAGCCACCATTCTACACACTAGTGGTGGGAATCACCAGTTGATCCACAATACGATGTTATCATGATACTTTAGTCACAATACAATATTATTGCGGTTTTAAATATGCTGCGATATGCTGAGTATTGCGATAAAATGTATTGGGATATATTAACTTTTATCAACTGTAAAGTATGTCCTCAAAAGGAAAACTTTGTCAACATCTGTTTTATCTAATAAAATAAAGTTTTCAGTCTGTTCATCTCACTCACAGGAGTTTTTTAGTGGACTGAAAAAGAAATTGATTATATTATTCTAGTAGGCTACCTAAAATTTAAATTCATTCATTCATTCATTCATCTTCTAACCGCTTCATCCTCTTGAGGGTCGCGGGGGGGCTGGAGCCTATCCCAGCTGACATCGGGCGAGAGGCAGGGTACACCCTGGACAGGTCGCCAGACTATTGCAGGGCTGACACATAGAGACAAACAACCATTCACGCTCACATTCACACCTATGGACAATTTAGAGTCACCAATTAACCTGCATGCCTTTGGACTGTGGGAGGAAGCCGGAGTGCCCGGAGAGAACCCACGCTGACACGGGGAGAACATGCAAACTCTGCACAGAAGGGCTCCCTCACCTGGGATCAAACCGGCAACCCTTTTGCTGTGAGGCAACAGTGCTAACCACCACACCACCATGCCGCCCTAAAATTTAAATTGTATTTGTCAAATTAATAATTTAAATAATAATAAATAAAAAAAACTAGATACATGGCACTGTGTGGCGATACCATACTGCCACAGAAAAATATTGTGACTATGTTGTATTGATGTTTCCCCCACCACACTACATACTATTTATTTTCGTACTGTTGGGACTCCACATATCATACATTTTGTTTATTTGTATTTATCACAGTTACATCCCTCATTCTTCTTCTCTCTATCTCTATCTCTATCTCTCCCACTTTAGTGTAACAATAAAGAACAATTTAAAATCTACAATTATTCTATCATTCAGTTGGAGGCTTCATTGGAGCTGTTCTCAGTCAATGGGTGTATCATGTTGTCTACACCCGCCTGGTGTCCTGCCACCTGTGCTCTCTTTACAGCACATCAAGGACCACAAGGAATTTCTCTTGGACTAAATTGTGGCATTCTTGACATTCATTGTAGATGAGTCTTTATGTGTTCCCTGCTCATAAAAGCAAAACCTAAACTGGAACTGTTACATTTAATAAGAAATGTAGGGTTCCCCTGAGGACACAGTGGGTAAAACCATTTATCTTACTAGAAAAAAAATATAGTAATTGGAAAGCCTCAGCCTCAAATATTAGGTGTGAATTTTTGGTCCACTCAAGGTTGTCAACTGTCCTTCACAGTATGTGTTTCGTAAAACAAGTGAATGTCAGCAATACACGCTGTGGAAATATTAGCAAAGAAAATTAACCATTTCCTACTGAAAGCGACGGATAAAGCCACAATAGGACTGCAAGACTGAGCACCACTTCAAACCCAAAAACCTAGGTATGTATGAATAGAGTTTTTTAATCAATACAGCTGGAGAAATATAGTAGTCGAGAACTGTAAAGACAAACTGGTATATTTTGTGGCTGTAGAGTGTCTCAGTTCTCTGCTACTGAGAAATGTTGAACAGCTTGTCAGGTCACACTTGTCCCAGTTGACAATGATGATAAAGTCTGTTAAAACAGCACATTGGCAGCTACGCATTTTCACACCAAGTTTATACAGTCACACACTGAAATCAACAGCATTAGCCCATCAGTTTTTACACTTAGCTGTCTCATTTTCCTGGTTCTGCAATGCTTGATTCAAATAAACAGCAGGCTTTTACAAACCCTCCTCTACAACTCCACCATCTTTGATGTGGTTCAAACATCATTTCAGTCGCCCCTCATTGCTGGAGAGAGCAACAGCATGGAGGAAGCACCAGATTTCATATTCAAAGAAACTTCAATACCACGATATGCAGCAAAGGAACAAAAAGAGATATTCACTCAGCGGTTTATTGTTGAGAATCCCTAAATAGCAGTGGCCTGTGCTCGACACTCACTTCATTTATTCATTCACGCTAAACGAGTTCAGTTCAATTCACATTCAGAGGGAAGGCAAATTGTTTGCATCAAAAGAGCACACGAGGCAAACAGAACAATACGCCGTACAAAACAATAGACGAGAGCATTCAATGCAAAACAATATGGATACAAAAACAACAGGCTGTGAAAAGAGACCCACATGGATCACAAGAGCAGCAGAGGCCTGGAGGCTATGACTCAACTCGAAAACTTAAACTTGTTACACGCAACGGATAAATACACACTAGTGCGCGGCAGACAAGCTACGGAAGGTTCACTCAATTGAATAGCTGTATTATTAAATGGATACAGAGGAGTGCGGAGTGTATTTCGTGTCTAGAAACTGACCTCAATCATCCCCTGCAAGCAAACACCAAGCTCAGCACAGAGAAGATTGGGGAGTGACAATGATGAACTCCTCCACAGGGGAATCAGAGCCTTCAGGTGGATACTGGTGGTGGAAGTGGGCTTTATAAAATGCTAGATGAGCAACAGCGGCAGCAGGAGCGATGCTGACGTGGTGTTTACAGCAGGATGTGTAGGCTGAGCTCTAGCTGCTATATGGCTACTATCCCACCACTCACCTCAGACCAGCAGGGTTTTGATACATCTAAATCCACCAATCCACCCATTATGTTGCAGCAGGCTTAGACATGTCAGTCAAACAGCAGTAACAATCTCTTACACTTGAGTTATGAAAAGGAGCCTGAGGTTGGCAGCTGTTTGGAGTTGTAGCGCCATAGAATAGGCACTATGCTGTTTATAATATGAAGAATATAAGGTACGCTGTCACATCCCAGTGCCTTTGAGCTTAAATCCTCCTTTGATGCAAAGCTAAGTATGAAGCATGTAGAGAGAATGTGACGACCTATTATTAGTGCAACAATAGCCATGTGGAATTCCCCTTAAAGCCTAAACTATTACAGGAAAATGATTACATGAAAGGCCTGTGTGCCCCTGTGTTTATACTTCTAAAGCCATTATACAATAAATTAAACTTCGTAAAGCTATTATGAAATACCGTTACACTCTCAATTTGCAGCGAGCCAATTGGCAACTCCACAAAAACAACACCCAACAGGGGAAATATGCTGCAAAACCAATTCACTGTAATAATGAAACACACTTGTATTTTACTTCTGTGCAAATTGACAGCATTAACCTGTTCAGATCCTCCATCCATTCCAATGGACATAAGTTTAAAGAGAATGTCTTGATTTATGATTACGGTCATCTGACTCCACCCAAGTGCACAGATTTATTTGGTGGGATGTCAATAAGCCAATGACAGTGTTCCACATCATCTAAAGTGGACTGCAGTAGAGCCACGCCCCCTCTTTTAACAAGCATGGCTGACCATTACGCAATGAGGGAGTGCAAGGCGTGTTTCAATCTATAAATCATATCGTTTAAGTATACAATTTTTGTTTAAACTGCTTTTAAAGTAAACATGAGATGCTATATTACTTTTATATGTCAAAATATCACAATAAAGATTTATAGCTTTTCCTCAGGACTTTTTCAAAAATAGTCGTCCATTGTAATGGACAGTGGATCTGTGTGTCAACGGAAAATTAATAGGGGGAATACTGATTTGACATAATTTGCTAATGATACAATCAGCTTATAATGTATTCTATTGAGCATATACACAGAATATTTATCTCCCAAGGTTTTCAACATACTGTTTTGTGGAGAAAGTTAAGATATCAGCCACTTTATCAACGCAAATAGTTAATCAGCCAATCACATGGCAGCAACTCAATGCATTTAAGCATGTAGACATGGTTAAGACAACCTGTTCAAAGTTCAAACTGAGCATCAGAATGGGGAAGAAAGGTGATTTAAGTGACTTTGAACGTGGCATGGTTGTTGGTGCCAGACGGGCTGGTCTGAGTGTTTCAGAAACTGTTGATCTACTGGGATTTTCACATACAACCATCTCTAGGGTTTACAGAGGATGGTCCGAAGAAGAGCAAATATCCAGTGAGCGGCAGTTCTCTGGGTAAAAATGCCTTGTTGATGCCAGAGGTCAGAGGAGAATGGCCAGACTGGTTCAAGATGATAGAAAGGCAACAGTAACTCAAATAACCACTCGTTACAAGCAAGGTATGCAGAAGACCATCTTTGACTGAACAACACGTTGAACCTTGAAGCAGATGGGCTACAGCAGCAGAAGACCACACCAGGTGCCACTCCTGCCAGCTAACAACAGGAAACTGAAGCTACAGTTCACACAGGCTCATTAAAACTGGACAATAGAAGATTGGAAAAATGCTGCCTGGTCTGATGAGTCTGGATTTCTGCTGTGACATTCAGATGGTAGGGTCAGAATTTGGTGTAAACAACATGAAAGCATGGATCCATCCTGCCTTGTATCAACGGTTCAGGCTGGTGGTGGTGGTGTAATGGTGTGGGGGATATTTTCTTGGCACACTTTGGGCCCCTTAGTACCAACTGAGCATGGGTTAAACACCACAGCCTACCTGAGTATTGTTGCTGACCGTGTCCATCCCTTTATGACCACAGTGTACCCATCTTCTGATGGCTACTTCCAGCAGGATAATGCACCATGTCACAAAGCTCATATCATCTCAAACTGGTTTCCTGAACATGACAATGAGTTCACTGTACTCCAATGGCCTCCACAGTCACCAGATCTCAATCCAATATTTTTTGTACACATTTGAAACATAATTGTGTTCTGAACAGATCATACCTCATGTGCAAAACACAAAAACCCAGCCATTACAAGACATTAATTCATGACTTGCACCAGTGCAAACATTGCACATCATAACATGACAGCGTTGCCAACAAACATCAAATCTGTGAAATAACAACAGCAGCAACAGCCTGACAGCTGAAACAGCTAAGACATGAGTCAGGTTTGCAGCACATTCTTACCTTAGACTGGTGAGATGAGGCAGTGATGATGAAGACATCTTTACATAGTGAGAAAATCCTTTTGGTACTAATTATGTTCGCGAGCTGCCAACAGGCGTGACAGGAAATAACAGTGCAAATGTTGCTGAAAGATATAGTGAGCATGACGAGCTAATTGAGCCTGCATAACCAATATTCCTCCATTAATCCAAGGAAAAGTTAGGTGCGTCGACTTCCGGGCAGGTGTGCTAATTACATTAATAGCCTACCTTACAAACCAGCAGGTGGCAGCAGCGGACACAGAGCACGCTGCCCTTTAACCTGCGTGCGTTCGATTTATGTTACAGGGTGTCAAATACGTCACGTGTTAGTGTAGCAGCCAACTGGAGCTGACTATCTGAGCAAGGTAACAGGTAGGCTTCAACTCAATAGATGTAAAATAAAAAGGACTTTTACAGATCGCAGCATCTTTGTTCTTTTATTGCAATTTAACTGGGACTTTATGGCACCATTTGAATGTCTGGATTAGCTCTAAAAAGGCAAATTTGTATTGCTCACGTTGAATTTCACACACCTTTTTCACAGCAGACATTTTAACTTAAAGTAATATAGGTACAGGTGTTACTAATACCATTACCATTGGCTCTGTTATGTTCAGGTCAAGCCTGTATAATACCAAGACCCTGAAAATGAAGCAGCCAAATTAATGTCAGCCATTATTAATTTGATTCTTTACACCTGTGCTGTTCTTACTGTACATGTTAAGATGTCTTCTGTGACAAGGGTCTGTTTATCTTCATTCAAAAAGACAAATTGCACCAATCAGAACTTTTGCACATTACCTGACTTTTGCACAAACTGTACTGCTTATTCCGATGCAGCTACAAACAGCTTTATTGTACATATTTGCTATGTTATAGTACTTTTTATTTTCTATTTTCTATTTATGTTCTTGAATGTTGCAGTACTTGCCTTTTTTATTCCTGCTAATATGATTATTGTATTTTTTTTATGTATGCAGCAAAAAAAACAAAGAAAATTCCTTGTAAGTGAAAAACCAACTTGGCAATAAATCCTTTTCTGTTTCTGAATCTGACTTCTGACTCTGAAAAGGTGTAAAGTGCGGCCTTGTTTGGCAGCATTCAAGATGAAATCCAAACTTTTCTCAAATCTTTTATTTGCATACCTGGTAATGGAGCCCAGAATTTACTTAAAACTGATTTACATAAACTGCTGGTTTGATTGTGTTTCATATTTATCATCAGTTTTTAAAGTTATTTTTGTGTTGTTTATTGGTTCATTTTATATCACTTGTCTATCTGCTTTGTCCAGCTTATCCGGTCACTACCGCTGTGTGAGGTAAATGTCACTGATTCAATAAAGCAATCAAAAAGGGCTTTCCCACGGCAGATAAGAAAAAGCATAGGTGGATCCAATGACATTAATGATGACACCTTTCCATTGACCTGTGCTATTGAACCAACATGCACAAAAGCAAAGCACCCCTATAAGTGCAGCTTTAGTTAATGTTACTAATTATACCTGTGCTTTTTCTGCTATCAAAACGTCTGCAATAAAAAAGGACAAATGCTGATAACAAAAAATTGCACAGCTTAATGGCTATTGACATAAAGGACATTCAAAGCTACAAATTAAAGCTATTTGCCACAGGTGATCTAAAACCACAGGTGCCACAGGTGTTAAAATTGTGGGGAAACAGATCAGACAGACAAAAGAAAAGAAAGTAAAATCAAATTTTCCCTTTTATTCAGTGGACAGGGAATGATCATTGCCCATGTATTCAGTCACAATAAAATTGCATTTAATTCAGCAAAGCACATCAACTGTTTTCTACATCAAAACTTGTTCAGCATGCTATTACAAAGCATTAAATGTGGAGATTGGAGGGGCAATATTTTTCAGCAATGCAGACTACATAGAAGCAATAGCCTGTAACCAAATCCCCCCCTTGCGAACAATAAAGTTTGAATTGATTGTAAACCAAGGAGACACTCATATAAATGTTTGGTTGCTGGCAGGGACTTTGACTTGAATCATCGCCATATTGGCTCAGCTGTAACATTTATGAAAAGGAAGGAAATTGCCAAGAAGTTCATGTTCAGAATGGATCAGTTTGGGGTATTTAGGATGTGATTGTCCCTGACAGCATCACACAAAAGGGAAGAAATTATCCCTAGCCATTAGCAATGGTCCAATGTGCATGTGTTTCTACGTGCGTGCACGCGCATCCACGTCTATGTGTGGGATGTGATGAGATGTGAACCCCTGCTGCTGGGTAACCCCACTGTGTGAGATCTGACAGCTCCCACTGCTGTCTCTATGACAGGATAAAAGAGCGTCTATGTGTGTGTGACTCAGATAGTGAAAAGGAGTAGGAAGTGGCCAAAAAGAAAAAGAGAAACCATTGCTTATTCACACAGAAAATAAACACATTCACTTGTGAACATCTCTTTGAAAGCTTATCTGTGCGAACACGAAAAAACTAGATGTCTCACATCCTTTTGAAACCCACAGCAAGCACCAACAAGGCCTGATGGTATCTGCTGGGCTGACCATTATAAAGTAGAAGGAAATCTGAGATTTAAACTCATCAAAAGTCTTAAATGTAATTAAGCCCTCCGCGCCGTCTTCAGACAAGGAAAGGCACCATGGGAACCTTCTAACTTCTTTCTCAAGGCATGAAAACATGAAGACATTAGAGGCGCCAAACATCTCCTCCGTGAACTCTCCGCTAACATTTCTGACAGCTACAAAGTCTTAAAGTGTTGATAAGTAAAATATATGCACAGTTAGGCTTAAGCCTGCACTGCAAGATAACAGGTGTACATTAACTTCCCACTTTTAAGTATTCAAAATGCAGCACACTAATAAATACACCCATGGAAATCTATTAGAGATGCACTTTGCAGTTCTAGGTCCTCTTTGTTGTTTGGTTAAAAGCAGTCCAAGCGTAAGAAAAAACTCAGCCTGCAAACATACAATTTACCATGACATTTGTGAGGTGGTTCTTACTCTCAGAAAACTTTGATGTATTTGTAGCGTTTCCAAGCCATTTGTACACTCTGGCTATAAAAAAAACCTGACTTCCATCAAAGAGCAGGTAGAGCGCACACGGACTCCACTTATCAACAGTGAATGGAATCCAGTATTACATATTAGTTCTTAAGTGTGCTTAAAGTATTAAATACTTAGGAGGATTTCTGAGAGTATCCCTGTCACTGCAGCCTGGGAGAACATGAAGGCAGATTTTCATGAATGGAAAATTATTTCACAGGCTCAATGTGCAGATAAAGATAAGGTATACAGCTTTCTTTTGATTCTCTGTGTCACTCATGAGTGTTAAATGAAGCAATGCACAATAAAATAATGACACAGCATTATTCAAAGGTGTAGACTCACATGACTTGGACTAGAGTCAGAGCCGAGTCACAAATTTTGATGCCTTTAGACTTGCCTTTACAAAATCAATAAAGACTTGGACTTTAACACCAGTGACTCGCGACTTCAATTGGACTTGAGCCTTTTGACTTGAAAATACTCGATACCTTCCTCCAAGGCCAAAGATTTACAAAGTATGTTATTTCAATTCAATTATCAATTCATTTCCTGAATCAGCTAACGATCACGCTATTCATTCTCACCAAGTTAACGTTCATCTCCCCAGATCCACTTTGTTTGAACCAATCAGACTGTATCGGGTTGAGGTGCAAGAGAAGAACCAACGTTACATTAGTGATCGCCGTTTGACATTGACGTTGATGCACCAAGAACGGTAAGCCAAGGCTATTATTAACATAGTTAGTAAGCTAATGCTTAGCCAATGCTAAGCCCCGTTTCCACCACGGTTCAGATAAGTTGGTGCACTTTTTTTCGACTCCACTGTGAAAAGTTGTGGATGGTACCAATGGAACTGTTCTGTACCATCCCCATTTTTTGGTCTCCTCTCTAGCACACAGATCTGGTACTAAAAGGTGGAGCTGTGAACACTGCAGTCTGTTGATTGGTCAATAGTGGACAGTCACTCTGCTCAGGGCTGAGTTGTGGCTGGTTTTGGAGCTCATATAACCACTGTTCGTACCGTGGAGAGTTGTATTAGTAAATTGTTACTATAAAATGAAAGGATGTTTTGCTGCCTCTTGCCACAGCTGGAGTTGGAGAAAACATAACTTAATTCACTGGGCCGACTGCCTGTGACAACTTTGACCATTCCTTTAGTTTTTATATGACATACTACACTTTTAGTAATGAGTAGATCTTCTAGTGTTTACATATATTAATTTCAACCGGGTTATGTGAACTGCATATATTCTAAACCTCACTTGGAGAAAAAAAAAAAAGTGTGCCAGAGCGCCATTCCTGTGGGCTCCAGCAATACTAAACCCCCTGAGCTTGCCTTAGAAGGACTAAATGCACAAACCCGCTATTTTAAAATTCCCCCATCAAGAGAGAGACTCACTGCAGCCTGTTCTATTTTGTTCTGAAAATGTCGGCGTGCAATTTCGTTCTGTGGACGATAAACAAGGTGCAGACTTCCATCTGTGTCACCAGTGATGAGGAAATACAGTGAGTGCTGGACGGAGCAGTGAGTGACAACAATCCCGCCCACATTTAAGAGTACTGTTTGTGGTGGAAAAGCTAGTGTCTAGGTACCATGTCTGAAGGGTTACTTTTGGTTCCAAAGGTACCATACTGAAAGTGTTTGTTGGAAATGGGGCTCTAGTTTAACAGCTAAGTAACTAGGTTGTCTTAATGTATTATTACTCTGTTGTTAAAATGGCATTACATTTGGTGAAGTGTACATCACTTGTTTAGGGCTTGCAACTTTAAAGTTTAGGACTTGGGACTCCACTCAGGACTTGAGTGCAAAGACTTGAGACTTACTTGTGACTAGCACTTGGTCCCACCTCTGGCATTACTGTTCATATGTAACAAAGAAGAGAGCGACATTTTCTTAACACTTACCCATCTTCATCTGCACTCGTCTAATCAATACAAACATTGATGCCATGTTTACACTTTCTCAGTGAGGTTGGAGCAGGGTTCAGGAACAGATTTAGAAAGTCTTATCTCGTATCTGACTTCACCAGAATGTGGAAATGTGCTACATCCCCCTCTGAAAAATGCATGAGGATTTCTCAAAGTAAAGAGTTCTTACCAAACCTCTTCGGGATAACATTTGGCAGTGCCGATTCACTCTGAGAGAGGCAGCCAGACAGAAAACTGCTGGAATAACAGTGATGCGGGCTGAAAAGGGTTATATTTTACCCTCCTGGGACAGCTGTAATTGCAGCCTGCTCCCTGACTGGCACACATCTTGACAGTGAATATTGAGAGAGCACCTACAAAGTGGCACAATCTCCAATTTAAAACACTGTTTTGTTTCTGTGCATTACAAAACTAAAGTGATGGAGAGCTGTTGCTTTGGATGAACTACTGCTGAAAGTGATTTCACTTTCTGCTCTCCAGCAAACTGCAGAAATTTTGGTGGAATAAAGTAGGACGTAGGGATTTATGGTCATGAAAAACTAATTTTGGTATGCTACTGTGGTGATTCTACTTCATTTGATCAAGACAGAAAAAGCTCAGCCCTTGTTTTCTTCCTATAACCGTCACTCCACAGATCTTAAAATTAAAATGATGTATTTAAACATTCCGGTGCCAGCAGAGGAGGAGAGTTTGCATATCCAAGTTTTTGGATATGCACCAAGAAAGTGGACAATTGCTCATTCTTAATGTGGCATGCTGTGTCATATCTGCTTAAGTTAAAAGCTGTTTACTTTGAAGTGAGGCTCGACTCTCACACAGAGCAACATTTTAGTGATGCATGACTGTTCTCCTTTGCAGCCTGTGGATGACTCATGCCTCTGAGTGACTATCAGGATATACAGCTGAGGGCAATGTTTGTTTCTCGAAACACATCAAATGAAAAATCAGACAGGCGTTTTCATCACTGCGTTACACTGAATGCCCCTCCCTCAGCACACAGAGATGTATTTTGCTTCTCAAGGTTCATCAAAGTTTCATTCCAGGTGGAATATATCGGTTGAGTAAACTCAACACTATTAATTTTTCCCTACTATCTCCTGCTGATTTAACAATGACAGGTACAAGTGAAGCTCCAGGTAAATCGTTACCTGCCCTCTTTGTAGGCTCAGGAGGTAGAGCACGTTGTTCACTAATCGTTAGGTTGGTAATTTAATTCCCAGCTCTTCCAAGCCTCCAGAAGACCTGAGCCCTTAAACTCTCCTTACAGTTAGGCATGCCTGCATTGTAGCCCACTGATTGAATGAGAGGCAAAACTGAAATTCTTTTGAGTAAAAGTTCAAAATAAATGCGGACCATCAATCACAGTGAGTTAATAATGATCTATTATATTTAAAGGACCAGTGTGTTGGATTTAGTGGCATCTAGTGGTGAGGTTACAGATTGCAACAATCTGAATATTGCTCCTCTCATCCCTTCCTTTCTAAGCATGTGGAACATAGGATGACCTTCACTGCAATGTAAAAATGTGTAAAGCCCTATCTAGAGTCAGTGTTTGGTTTGTTCTGGGAGACTGTAGAAATGTGGCGCTGCAACATGGCAGACTCCATGGAGACCACCAGAGGACCCGCTCTGTATGTAGATATAAACAGCTTATTCCAAAGCCCAGTTCAGACCAAAGATTCGCGACGAGACGAAACCGTTTTAGAGCGGTCTTAGCTCAACTCAAGCCAGCTGATGGTGTCACCTGCAACTCAGCTGGTCAAACTGCCGGCAGCTGGTTTTACAACGTAAAGCTTGTCACCTGTTTCCACATCGGCCTGGAGTAAACCGGCAGGTTGTTAGAATGTTGCAGGACGGCGCATTGCAAGTAGGTCCCTGTTTCAATTTGTCTTATTGAAACTTTGGTCTGAGCTGGGCTTAAGCTGACAAAAACACAATTCTTAGATTCAGGTGACTATACACAAATGAAAACATAATTCTGAATATTATATTCCATTGCTGCCAATAGAGCACCCTAAATCCTACATACTGGGCCTTTAACGCTACAGTTGGTGACTCTGAAAATAGCTTTTTGTTGTATTTCCTAAAACTGTCACTAGATCTACAAAGTATTAAATGAGACACATTGTGAAAAAAAATAATTGTTCCCCTCCTCTTTTTCCTATTGCCTCTAATGGCATTTGCACTACATACTCTACTGCAACTCACGGAAACAACCAGTCAGAGTCAAGAAGTCTCTAACGCAACTGTCGATTGTGTCACTCACTGCTCGTAAACTCTGATCAAACTGTCAACTGGGCAGCGCTAATCAAATATGAATCAAGATTCTGTTTCTTTGCTTACTTCTTGTATCAAATGTTCTCAGAAACATATTTTAGTGTACCGTTTAGCTGTACAATGAGAAAGTTCCGGACTCATGTGAGAAACAGTCAAGTGATGCACCAAACACCGAAACTTTCTCTCGTTACATCTAAACAGTACACTAAGATATGTTTCTGAAAACAGGCAAGAGCTCGGTAAAGCAGTAACAGAATCCTGATTCATATTTGATCAGTGCTGCCTAGTTTGACAGATTTACCACAGTTGATGAGAAGTGACTGACATGAGTGACAGCTATGTTAGAGACTCCTCTGCTCTGCTTTGTTGTCTTTATTCACCTGTAGTAAGGCTTTTATAGGCAATACAAGGAGGCAAAGGAACATGATTTTTTCACAGATCATCATGTACTGCTGTGTGGACGTAGTGACAGATTAGGCAAATGTAACAAACGTTATTTTATAAAAGTTAAGAACTACGGCTTTCACTTTAGTCATTTCCAGGAAACCCAATAATGTTGAATCTTGCAAAAGGATGTTAGGATGGCACATTTCTATCAATGAGGGTAAAGTGTTAGAAATGTCACTTAATAAAATGCAATACAATTCATTTTTCACACACTATAGCCTCTAAAATGATCATAAAATTTAAACAAAACCTCCCTAAAAAGTTTCAACATAAGATGATCATTATAAACATCATGAAATTTGGATTTACTTCAAGGCTGTTCTATTACTAGACCATTACTTTCAGCTAAGTGTACCTAATAAACTGGTAAGTGAGTGCAAATGTCTGTAAGGCTCTTGTGTATGCATATAGCAAAAAGACTCAAGCTCCCGTCACAACCATTTTTGACAAAAAACTTAAAACCACCAGGCAGAATAGAAGCAATTTTTACTTCAGGAAAAAAATGTGACAGTTGTGATGTGAACAAAACAGAGGAGGAGTTCATCCAACCCTGATGGGAAATGATGATGAATCAAAAACCTAATAACACAAAATCTGTCCACAATTACTCTTTTGTCAGGAACAGTCAGGACAATAATCATCCGCTTCAACTCTCCACCAATTTTCCAATCCACTCTGTCACACTCTTAAACTAGAGGCAAGCTGTAAAACTGTTCAGTGAGAAACATATTCTTATAAATACTCCCCAAAAGGCACTCCACAACAGGAATATGTTTCAGCAAATTCACTCAGGCACATCAATGATTGAAAGAGTAAAAACAGAATTTAAAAGTTAACCTCAATAAAAGCCAGCATGCAGGATTCCCCAAGTGCCTCACCTACTAAAGGAGACGTTGCATATGTAGGCAGCCAGGCTCACAAATGTGTATCACAGACAACACACACAAGTTAAGAGCATTCATATGTAACAAGTCAGCCCAGATAAAGCCACTGAACCCAGGGATAAAACGTTCAGTAGTAGGTCATAATAAACTGCAGCATGTTGTCAGTCAAGTGAGCACCAGCTCCAGCAGTCACTGCAACCAGAGTCCCCTCACTGACATCTCTGATCACCCAAACTCAGTCCTTGTACTCTGTGTACTTTTTGGCCGACCCGTGCACCTTGCTGGCGGGGTACTTCAGTCTGTTCAGGGCCATTTTACGAAGCACCGCTTGAGGAAGGTCCACCCGACACTTCTCGGCCAGCTCCACCAGGTAGATCATGACGTCGCTGAGCTCATGCGCCAGCTGCTCCCGCTCAGACTCGGTCCAGTCGGGCAGGCCCTCGGCCACCTCCCCCCGCCACTGGAAGAGCTCCGACACCTCGCCCACCTCACCGACCATCGCCAGGAGCAGGTTGCGGGGCTGGTGGAACTTATTCCAGTCCCGCTCGTCTGTAAACTCAGCCTGCATCCGCCTAATGTCCTCAATGGTGGGCTCGGGGCTGAAGGTGAACCTCTCCGCCCCGGTGCCTCCGTTCTGCAGCCTGGCTGGTGCCGCCTTGGCTGCTCCGTTCACCACAGCGCAGTGTGGCTTGTTGGCAAAAACATCATTGCCGCCATTTAAACACACCGATGTGTCATCGCCATTTAATCCACGGGCGTCCTTTCCGTTTGTAGCCATCATGCTTTATGGTTTTAATCAGCGGTGCCTGTGGAAAAGTCTGTAAACTACCTGCTCAGCAACGACCACGCGAAGAAGTCCCGCCAGTAGTCCCGCCAGTAGTCCAAACGGAAATGACGCCGCTCGTGTCGGAAACCGGAATCTCACCAAGACTGGGCTTTGTAGTTTTACTTTGAAACGAGCGGCGTTATTACACATATAAAATGTCACTTTAAAAAACTACAACTCCCGTATTCACTGAGAAATCACAACATGGCTGCCTCCTCTGTTGCAGCAAGTGAGCTGCTTCATAATATGAGTAAACAGATATTAATATTATATCCAAAGACTTCGCGTGTATTAATCAGACGGATAAGCACATCAAGCTCGCGATGCGACAGGCAACCGAAGCTAAAAGCGAAAAGGTAAGTGAGGCTGTTAATGGCGAAATACTCTGTGTTACAGTGCCCCTGACCTGCCTCTATACTAACCTGTAGTAACAGAAGTAACGTTAAACGACAAGGTTTCCTAAAACAGTGGAGAATATAAGGGAGAGGACGTTTCTTCTGCCGAGTCGAATATTTTGGGGTTTAATCTGTGGCCACCCGCTAATTACCGAAGAAAAATAAGCTGTGTTTAAATGGTCATCCATTTTTTTTCCTAGTATGTCAGGTTAAGTTGTAGCTATGGAATGCCATTTAAGTCAATATTCAATTAATAAATGCAAGAATAAATAAATAAAAATAAAATAAATAAATATGGCTATGAAATAAATCCTGAAAAAAATAATCAAGTGTATCTATCTATCTATCTATCTATCTATTTTTTATTTTACTTAATTAATTAATTTTTTTTTTTTTTTTTTTTTCGTTTTTCAAGGGCCTTTGTCATTTATCTTTTTATTTTGACCCTAGAGGGCAACTAGTTGTACAGCAAGTCAAAAACATACGTAATAAAAAACATGAGAGCACTCATAAGAAATACTCAACAAGGGGGCGAGGAGAGGGGAACCAGTGATCTCAAGCAACAGTGGTCATAAACAATATCCATCAATATCAACATGAACAACATCATCATCATCACCATCACTCATTACATGATCATAACAAGAGTAACAACCAGCCACAAGAGTAGCCTCAGTACTAAGTGTGACTCTAAAGCCTGGCATTTAAAAGAGAAACGGCAGTAGGAATGAAGAAGTGCTTGTATCTGTCACCAAGAGCCGAGAGCCAGAAGGCAAAAACTGGAACTCGGAGAATAAGGGGTGGGAGCTGTCAGAAAGGATGGCTTTAGCCTTCCTTACTATGTGTTTATGAAACAGGACAGATTACGTACTCTGCTGAACTCCCAAGATCTTGCTACTCATTTTCACAATGCCACTTAGTGCATTTTTGGACATGATGTTGAGATTCCCAAACCAGCAGAGAAGAAAGAAGGTCAAGACAGACTCAATATAAGATCTGATAGGATCGTAAGAGACTTATCAATGTAAAACGTAGACAGTTTCCTGAGGCAAGAAGGATATTGCTGGCCATTTTTCCACAATGCCCGAGTGTGGCAGTGAGGCACTAATATTATATAACTCCACATTTCTTAATTTCAGGTGACTTATATGTCATATGCCACATTTATTTTCCAGCTGTTTTTCTTTCCATCTGTTATATTCTCATGACTAAGGCATGGTAATCTCACAGATTCAGACCAAAGCAACAGCACTGAATCACAATCTCTTTTTCCTCACTCCAGCTGAGAGTAGCCTCTGTGGGTGGTGGATGTGAAAGGAGGGTGGGAATGGGGGCAGGGCAAAATATGTGCTTCTTTTATTTGTAATCTGTAAAGTGTTCTGTGACAATGCAGTTTTGTAAACGATATTATAAAAATAAATGTTTACTGACTGATTGATGTAAATTCCTCAACAAACTTTTGAATGGTATAATAAGAGCTATGCCGCTCTCTTTCTCGCACTTTGAAAAGTTCCAATCCAGAGAAAGCTTAAGAGCAAGAGCATCAGCATAACCTGGTGTTGTTGGCAGAAGAGCCATGTCTACGATTACTCTGAGCAACATGCGTGGAAATAATTGTGAATATTATATATTTGAATATTTTTCTCGCTTTACCTCTGATGGTCTGAGTAAGAAGTACAGTCTCTGTGAGGGTCTGAAAAGTCACTAAATGTTGCAAGAAAGTCACCAAGTTGGCAACACAGCTGGAGTGTGGAGTAAGAGATGGGATTCAGTGCTGTTCTGGTGGTGTTGCTTTGGTCTGAACTTGTAAGGTAAGGCCTTGTTCATTTGAATATAACCAATGAAAAAAAAAGCTGGGAAATAAATGTGGATTTATGAAATAAAAGTCTCCTAACAACCAAAAATACTCCTGTTTTTTCTTTCATAAATTTGTAGTGTCTAAACCCAACCTCTGGGCTGGACAAAGTGGGCCCCCAGTATCCCCAAAAGCCCAAGATTCATTACTTGGTATGACTGTGTAACTTAAGATAAAAGAGAAGCACAATATAAACTGACATGGTAAGGACCAGATACTGTCTTAAAAAGAGTCCCATGGTCCAAATCTGCATTTAACACTGTCATACTGCTTTAATGACTAATTTTCCCATAATAAATTGTGTTTAACCAGATAATCACACACCAAACGAGGAGCCATCTGTTATTCCAGCAAGGAAATATTGTACAGAGAGAGAGGGGGAGGAACAGCTACTTTGTTCCATAGGGAGCTAGGTTAATCTGACCATGCTTAAGGTGACCACACTCTGTTGTCTTCTGCAGTGCTTAATTCCAAATTAAATTTTAGGTCTAACCTCAACCAGTCATCTCTGTAATACCTGATCACTTAAAACTAAATTGAGCCTGAAGCCCAACCAAGGAGGGCAGTGCTACAGGACACATTCATTGAAGGAGTAACAGACTTTTACAATATTGCCACATCCCAATCATACTGCATAGTAGCTGCATACATTATGTACTCTATCTAATCTTTTTGTACTCGGCCCTTTTATACTGATGGAGAATGATACAAGTGTGCCATAAGATGTCAAGTAAACTGGGATTTTACAGTGTCACAGTACCCACAGAGAAAGCAAAATGTCTTTTTAAAGATTTCATACTTCTACCAATTGCAAATCCCTTGTTTCAGTCGTGAGTAGTATCTCGGACTTCTTTTTGCATTGCATTATGGGACAGTAGTGTATATCAAAAACAGACTCAAAAATCAAGTGGTTCTTTAGTATGCGTACTGACCTTTTTTTTTACATACTTAAGTCACTTTTCCAGTTTTAACACACTACATACTCATAACCTGCTTAGAACTTGTGTGCAGTAGGAGCGTCGGTGGCTTAGTGGATAGAGCAGGCGCCCCATGTACAAGGCTGTTGCCGCAGGACTCCCTTGCACTCTGAGCTTTCCTATCAATTAAAGGCAAAAATGCCAAAAAAAAATATATTAAAAAAAAAGAACTTGTCTGCAGTAGAGAATTAACCCTTTAAAACCTGAGCAAATTGGCACAGTTTCTTTCAAAATCATGGGAAAACGACAATGAACAACGAAGGAAAAAATGATCCAAAAAATTGCAAGGAATTAGTAAAAAGAGAAATTTAAAAATAAGAAAATTAGTAAAATAAAATAAAGAAAGAAAGAAACAAGCAAATTATTCAGAAAATGTGCTTAAATTTTATTTAAAAATTCTGTGACATAATTTTAAAATGTAATGACAATAATTCTAAGTATAGTTTTTCCCTAGCTTTTATTCTTTTTTCCCATTTTTTTAAAATAATTTTCTGAATCTATCAATCTTTTGCAATTTGTGGGACATTTCTTACCAAGTTGCTCACTGCCTTTTGTGAAAAAAAATACTTGCAAAAGGTTACTGAAAGCTGCACAAGAAAAGTGATGTCACTCCAGGTTTCAAAGGACTAAGACACCACTCCTGTTTGATTCCAAACATTTACTGGTGTCATTGCATAAAGCTACTTTTGGATGATTTTTGTTTGTTTGTTTGTTTTTTCATGGATGAGATTAAACAGTGTGAAAATTTTATATCATGATCACACTGACCAAAATGATCATGGTTATCAGTATTATCATAATCTTGTTAAAATATGCTCAAAATGTCCAGAAAGCACTGATACACATGCTGAAATCATTTCACCAAGTTTTATATTGAAAACCACAGTCACATTAGCAGCACTGTGCACTTTATGTTTGCATTTAATAATAACAGAGCCAAAAAATCATATCAAATATGCATTAACATTAAAGATAGCCTGTCTTTGAAATGCTTTCTTGAGTGTCTGTGTCACTGTAAATGAGGATAAAGGGACCAGTAGCATCACTGGCTTTGCCTGCTACATGCACACTCTTTAAACAGGGGAATAAAACAAACCCATGTTGCACGCTGCGCCTGCATCTGGGAGACTGGTACTAACTTTGGTTGATGCTGGACAATATTTACTGAGTTTTTCAAAGCGTCAAAATCAAACACGGTCGTAATGATAACTCAGATTCAAAATGGTCATACCAGCCATCTGGATTTTTACTGTGGCTTTTCATAAAACAGTTGATCCCTAAACTGTAAAGTGGAGGTTTCTCTGGATTGTGTCCATCTCATGCCTGGCTCCTCTCTCTCCCAGTGCTGCCCAGCAACTGGTTGGAGTGGTGGGTTTGGAGGTCCATGCCCAGATTAACTCAAACACCAAGCTGTTTTCCGGCTCACCAGCTCGCTTCTCGGCACCTCCGAACTCCCTGGTGTCACACTTTGATGCATCTTTACCAGGCACATTACCCGTAAGTGTTGTTTAGCTGAACTCAGAAAAAGATAACATGTTGTTTTGTGAACGCTGTCTTGTCAGGTCATCAGGTAATGTCCCTGTGTGTCCTCAGGTCCTGAATAAACGATGTGTCGAAGCAGCAGTGATGACAGGACTGGCTTTGGACTGCACGATAAACAAGAAGTCACTGTTTGACAGGAAACACTATTTCTACGCTGACCTCCCTGTGAGTTTTCCTGCTCCCTGTCCTCCATTATTGCTTTCTGTGAAACATCTTGGTTTTAATCGATGGGCACACAGACATTAGCGGGAGGTACTCTATCTGACACACAGCAGTGTGAAGACTCTAGTCCTGTTTATCATGCTGCATCATTGCTTTTGCTTTGTTATAAGTTGTCCTCATGTGCCTCCAGCGTCTCCATCACAGCCTCTCCTGCTGAACTCTCCCGGCCGTGAGCTCTAATTTAAATAGTAAGCAAGTCTTGCTGAAGCAGCAAAAATATTATTTGCCACACGTACAGACAAATGACACTGAAAGCTGTTAAAGGAAAATGACCAGTGTTTTTTCACTCACCAGCTCATTTCCTTCAGTGCACTTCTATTTTTACATTATCCACAGGTCATTTCCCTCTTCATGCCAGTGCTGATAATTTGAGGATAGCTTTCTTTGATTCACGCAGTCGGTATCATTATTGGAGTTGTTAAAAACTCCAGGTAGTGTTGTCTAGGGGAACAATTCTGGGTGAAGTACATTTGATTATGAACTGAAAATTAAATAGTTAATTAACAGGAAGATATTTGTAAGCTTAAGATGACTCACATCTTCAGTAGTTCCACATAATGGACTTCATTTAGATACCAGCCTCTTACTTAGAGTCGGAGCTGTTGTTTCCTAATGATAACTCTCTCATTCTTAATTGAAACTCCTCATATAGTTACCATTTAGTACACTCCTTTAAAGCAGTATTAATTAACACATTTATTTATTTATTAAGGCCGCTTGAAGGGACGTAGAACAAACATTGATACAGTATATTATTCACATAGAGCTGATGTGGTGAATTCACCCTTATTTTAGCTCTATTTTTGTATCCACCAACTCCTGAAGGAAATATCTGGGACTTTAAGTAGGCGCTAACTTTGTTTATCAAATGTTTGGTGCTGGGCATTGAGCATGCAATGGGTTTTCAGAGCTTTTTAACTGGAAATATCTGCCTGCTGTGCCTGGAAATGATGGAGATGAGAGCAGGGAGAGTGAACCAGAATGATAAAGATGCAGATCATAAAGCCAAAACAATTAAGTGAAAGATGCTAAAATGCTCCATCGAGCTGAGAGGAACTGCAGAGTCGGGTTATATTTTGCTGTTTTTTCTCACTAAGAGCGACACCTTTCACACGTGTGCAGCTTTAAAGCAGCTGTAATGAGTATTTTTATAATAACAGTGTTTTGAATAATAATATGACAAAGTGAAAGGGGTCGCTTGGAGTGATGAACATACAGATATAGTAATTACCACCCAAATCAGCAGCTGCCTTTATAATGAGTTTCAGCTTGTTTGACTTTTAAGCACCGACTTTACAGGTTTTTTAATTATTTGATAAAATTATTTTATTATTCATTTATTTATTTAGCCTTTATTTAACCAGAAAGACCTCTTGAGACTCAAGAGTATCCTGGCCAAGACAGACAACAACATAAAGTTAACACAAAGTAAGATTACTACAAAGAAAAGCCAAAAAGTATGTTAATATATACTAGAAATGAACCATAAAACACAAAAAAAGGGCAACTACACATGATTATAAAGACCAGCTAAGATATACTGTGACACTGGCATATAGCACCTTTTAAAACAATAATAATAATAATAATAATAATAACAGTAATAATAATTATAAAAATCATAAAATGACATCAAGAAAAAAACATACCAAAGTAAATGATAATAAAAAAAGAGGGCAAAACCTCAATAAAAAAATAAATAAATAAATAAATGAATAGATAAATAATGAAATATCAATACAATAAACAAGCAGACAAGCAACTCAGACAGCCTTATTTCCTCAGGCAGGTCTTTCCAGAGCCTCGGGGCTCTAAATGCAAAAGCTCTGTCGATTTAGTCTTCAGCCTGGACTCTGGAACAGACAGAATACCTCTGGCTAAGGATCTCAAATTATGCAAAGGTTCATAAGGGACTGAAAGGTCTGAAATATAATCTGGAGCCAGGCCATAAATAACTTTAATGGTAAAATCAATCCTAAAACAAACATGGAGTCAATGTAAAAAGGCTAAAAGATGTGTGATGTAATCGTACCTCTTGGTTCGGGTTAGTCTAGCAGCTAAGTTTTGTACAACCTGTAGTTGTTTCAGAGTTTTTTCATTAAGACCAGAGGAGTTCAGTCGGGAACACTTAAGTCAAAGAAAACTTTATTTCCATTTGCAGTATTATATTTGGCGGTATGGCTCCGTTCTGGGGCCTCTCTGCCTTTCCTTGGGCCTACACAGAAAGTCTCTTCTACGCGCCTAAGTGGAAAGCCTGAGGCAGAGAGAGTACACCTGTCTGCCCTTCCATGCGCCTGTATGGAGAGCCTAAGGCAGAGGAAGCACATCTCTCTGCTCTTCCATGTGCAATTGTGGAAAGCCTGAGGCAGAGAGAGCAAACCTCCCTGCCCTTCCATGCGCCTACATATAAAGCCTAAGGCAGGAAGAGCAGCAGCAAAGACCCCCAGGGAAGAGAATAGAGCCAGCAGCAATGACAAACAGAAATGACATTGATAAGTCAGACACAACATGAAAAGGAGGAGCTGGGGTGGAGGCGGGTTGCAAAGCAACTTGCAGAGGAAGCAGCAACAGTAGGCAGAGCGGTTTAAAGAGGGCGCCCTGAAGGAGATTTGCCAATTGGTTGCATAGAGAGGAACCATGTGATCTATCAGCTGACTCCCTTCCATCAGTCAGCTGCTCCACTAGTTAATTGGGCTGTTTGGGATCAGCTGATGTAGCTGGGATGTGAGCTGAGCTTGACATCGTGTCCTGCCTGAACTAAAACTATGCTCAATTTTTGGTTCACTGTCACCACTCTTAGAGCATCTTTTTGGCTGCAGCAGGCAGCTGTTTTCAGTAAAACAGCTCTTAAAACCCACTACACATTACCTGTTCAGCACCAGTTAGCAGACAGACACAGTTGGCGACTAGCTGGTGAACATAGTGGAGCATTCAGCAGCTTAAGAACCACATATTTCCCTCAGGGACTGGTAGAGACTGAAATTAGAGGTAACAGAGAGTGACAACTGTATGGAAACAGGACTCCAAATGAAGACAAATGTTGCTCCATAACTGCTGGATCTGTAAAGAAGCAAGTGTTTGCTCACAAATTCACCCCATCAGCTGTAAAGGTGATGATACGTCAGTGTTCCCGCTGCCCCCAAGTGGCCAAAAAATTATTAACCGCAGCTTTAAATTCGTCTTATTACAGTGTCACATTTACTGCTCTTTCAGGTAGAACAGCCGTGTTTGCAGTGGTAGAGATATTCCAATAAAACTCTTTAACACTGATATTTCCATTTAACAGTCTCTCCCAACTGATGTTCGCTTTGCTCTCTGTAATGGAGTGCTCGCATTGCAAGGTTTCTCTACCCCTCAGAGCCCAGGGGTAATTTTACTGCCATTATGAGTGACATTTCAAGGCTTAGACGGAAAAGACAAAATGTCATGGGAACTCTGAGGTGACTTGCCCTACAGAGACCTTTTCTAATAAATCCAGAAATTCTCAGTAGAAAGGTGTTGAAGAATTTTGCATTTTGAGTGTTCAAAGTCAGGCTTTTCCTGGTAGGATATTATGCTAACACAGCTTTGGGCAAAGTAATGAGGAGCGTAATGATGGACTGAAGAACTTGAGAGACAGATTTCCTTTAGTAGTATTTCATAGAAATGGCCCCAAAGAAGTGGATTAAAATGAGAGTACCCTCATGAAGTAGCAAGCAATACACTGAGTATGAGCTGCTATTTTTATAGTACTATTTTCATTACTGTATTGCACTGGAATAAATGATCTCTGTCTTTGATATTCCTGATTAGTTTCTTCTTCTGATTAGATCTTGATAGACAGAGTTTCCTCCCCTTGTTTATATCTCACAGACTTAACTGGTTATCACACAGTTGCAGCAGTACATATTTTAATCACAGTGGTAGGGATACATTATCTCCCCAGAAAGTCCATGTATCTTCAAATTCCAGCAAAATCCCCTCCAGAAGCGCAGGGATTACTGTTGGGTTCCTCTCGCTCTTTTGTGTGTTTGCCCAAGATTGCATCACCTCCATTGGAGTAATTCTCAACAGTTGACACACACACACACACACACACAGCAGGGACCATAATACCCGATTACAATTTTTATTTTTCCCCGAGATTCCCCAAACAACTCATGCCGGCAAGTCGAGCGTGAACCTCTGTTTGTGTTTTAGCTTCGCTGTGTGCACTGTGCACAATGCCCCGCTGTTGCCTTGTTTATAATTGTTTAGTTTGCATTAGTCTCGTCAGTTGTGCGAAAAGAGTGAATCAGCTGGATAAACTGGCGTCAGAGCGGTTTTAATTATGCAAATGATAAGGAATTTTTCACATTCGACCTAAAGTTTGAGTGTAATCAATGCTCGTAAAACCAGACCAGTAGCAGGATCGAGGGAGAAATTATCTCGCCCTTGAAAAATACATTTGTAAATTGCGTTGTACATTATTGATATGTTCCACTAGAAATCCCTGATTGCTTTTTGTAAAACACCACAGTTGCTCATTAAATGATTAATGCTGCTGTCTGACCAGCATTCCCTTCTTCAATGGGAATGGCAGGCAAGGCACATATATAAAGTTTTTAACAGCCTTTTAATAACATGCCTCAGCAGCTCCACACTAACCTACCAGCAAAAGCAAATAATTGCAATTTCCTTGAGATATTAAGTTTGCAAATAAACAGACATGGCCTGGCTGTCGAAGCTTTGACATGTGTTTAATGAGAGCTATGAATGTCTTTGTGGCCCCCTGAGGTATAGCCGAGGAAAACATCAGTGTGCAGGCGCGAGGAATGATACGGCCGACTAAGTCTTGTTTGTTTAGTGACTTCGAAATTAGTCAGAGAATGACTCAGCATGGAAATGAGTTTAGCTTTGTGTGTGTGTGTGTGTGTGTGTGTGTGTGTGTGTGTGTGTGTCCACTGCTGAATGTACAGTGTGTGAGCAGGCGTGCATCTGTAACTTAGGATGTACAAAAGGGCGAGGAGTCACAGGGAGTGTTCGGAGCATCCCTGCTCATTAGGGCCTGCGGAGTAACTTAATGTGGCTACCAGGATCTTATTAGCAACAGATGTGCCTCACCTCATCATTATGTGGCAGTAACAGTTGATTTATTTTGCAGGAAATGCAAATAGATGCTGTGATGCTCGTGCGTCATCCAGCAGCAGACATGACTATTTCACCGGTTGAGACAAAACTCATGAAAAGATTAAGTAAGAAACAGGGGATTTCTGATAAGCTTCGCAAAGAATCCAGCAGATTTAAAGATTGAATCCACCACGAAGAACAGGAATTGAAAAAGAAAATCCCCCCCAATAGTCTGTGTTTTGCTCTCCTCTCCTCTGTTTCAACAGGAGGAGGTGTGGAGGTGATTGATTGTGTCGATCAGACACATTGTACAGAGAGCCGGTGACTAACAGCCCCCCAATCTCTTCTCCCACGTCCTCACTCTCTTTAGCATAAGTATGATTAATGTGTAGTTCCTGTGATGTGGTTGCCATAGTAACGCTGGGAATTAATACTTGGGGCAGCAGATTCTTTTAGGAATAGAGGAGCAGATGAAATATTTATTCTTGTGCTTTTTCTGAGTAGGAACCTTGAGTGAGATGGCAGCACTCCCGCTGCATTATAATAACGGCTCAGCCAATCAGCCGGCGATGTGTTTAATTGATGCTGCCTGCGTCACCTTTTCATTGACCCATGACCCTGACTTCACTGAAAATAGAGGGATTTGTATGAAAGACTCCAGAAAGTTGATGTGTTTTCTTTTGATAAAGCAAACCAATCACCAGAATAAATGTTGGCAGTGTATGTGTCTGCAAAAGATTATTATATTGCAGACACATTGAAATGTAAAATTTTTTAACGTTTCAACAACACTGTGGTTAACATGTGGTAAGATTTAGGCACAAAAACCACCCGGTTGTGGTTGGGAAAAGATCCTGTTTTTGCCTAAATACGAGCTTCTGGGGGCACAATCCAGGCTGAAAAGGCATTGATGTCTTAGTAAATAACTTCTTTTTTCCGAAGCACTTTCCCTGATGGAAACACAGCGATGGGAGGCTGAAAAATATCCATGTTTGGTGACAAAAAAACGCTGAAAATGCAGCAATGACTCTAAAAAACAGCCTGTTTTATCACCTCAGCCTCTTAAAGACAAATGTTGATATGATACATATAAAATGTACAAATTTAATGTATGAGTGGTTTGCAGAAACGTACAAGTCTACTGTAAAACTGTGCCTAGTTAGGGTAACAAAAAAAGTTTGTCTTGGGTGCATTGGTACAATAGTCAAACAAGGAAGGACGGCAGAGGAGATACCTGCAGACAGATTTAGACTGAGACACACCTGGTAGGAATCTGTCTGTGTCTATATCTGTTCCTTGAAGCACTCATATCAGTAGCAAAGATGATAGTCAAGGACTGAAATATTTGCTGCTGTTTTTATTATCTATCTATTTTATTTATCTTTGAGGACCCTTTTTGTGTACAGATGTCTTAAATAAGTTGTCTATTTTTGCATTAATCTCAGCCTGTGGATCTTTTTGTGGCTTTCTAGCCCAGTTACACTGGTGTGCAGGTATCTCCTCTGCCATCCAGACAGGTACAAGGCCAACATTTTCTTTTGGTGACTGGGCTGGATAACTGATACCTTGGTTACATGGAATGTTTGAGTAATGACTGGATAATGAACAGAATAAGCGAAAAGTTTGAAGTTTCATTTATAATATTGACATTCAAATTCAAAATCAAAATTCGAATGCTGCTCAGCTTTATTTATTTATTTATTTATCTGCGTGTCTATTCAGTCTGTTTAAACCCTGCATTTATGCACTGCTGCAGATTAAGATTAAGCTACACTTATTTTATTAGTATAATACTATTCATAGATTTAGATTCCACTGATGACTGCGTAGGTTTCCTTTCTTGTGTGATCCAAAAAATTCCAGTAACTTCACAGCATTCAAAAGTCAAATTTTATTGAAAAAAGAAAAATTCATGATGATTCTGATGATTGAAAAGTGAATCAAAGTGAACCAGGATGATATCAGTTAGCAAAAGACTGTGGTATTTAATGAATGACATTAAACTATGATATTTTACCATTATTCCTGCCTGGTGTGTTAGTTAGAATTTCTAATTACTCGTACTGCTACTACTGCCCATTATTACACAACCTTACTGTTCAGAGTTTTACCGGTCTAAATTTTTATCTAAATTCCAGGCTGGATACCAAATCACCCAGCAACGGCGGCCCATCGCAGTAGATGGCACGCTGACTTACAGTCTCCTTGGAGGTAAAAAGAGGAGCCAGGTGATGAGGAAAACTGTCAGCATTAAACAGATCCAGCTGGAGCAGGACAGCGGCAAGAGTCTCCATGATGACCTCCGCAGCCAGACACTCATAGACCTCAACAGAGCAGGTAGCACCAGAGAGTTTGTCTTTGCCCTATTTATCCAAACTGTGTGCATCATCTGTGTAGCCAAAGCCTGATTTAGCTTATTTCTCAGTTCCATAGCCTGTTATTGTTGTCCAAATCTATTATAGCAACTTCAGAGCCACAGAAAATGCTTTTTTAAAAGTGAAACTATATATTTGTGTCTGTTTTTAAAACAGGAACAAATGGACATAGGCCAAAGTGCCACAGTCAGTGAAAAAGTTGGAAAAGTTTTGAGAGACTTTCTAATGCATTGTTGGCTTTAATCTTTTTTAATGAATTTTTTTTGACAGTAACATTAATATTTTAGAACAACCCCCTTCTCCTATAACCCCTGGAAGACAAAAATGTCAGACAGACATTATCCTATAGATTTAAATTGCTCAACAAAGCGGAGACTGTCGAGGTTTGTTACAGAGCTCCATGGGATGGATACCTCAGAGATGTAAAACACAGCTGCCTTCACATGTGTCAGGTGTAGGTCTAATGGAGCTGGTGATGGAGCCAGACATGAGCTGTGGAGAGGAGGCTGCTGCAGCTGTCAGGGAGCTTCAGCTCATCCTGCAAGCCCTGGGCACCTGTCAAGGCAACATGTCTGGTATGGAAATCACTCTCTGTCTCCGTCTTTCTGCCGTCCTCTCTCTCTCTCAGCTAAACCTCTAAACCTGTACTTCTTTTTCCACTCAGTGTGCATGTTGTCTGTCTTTCTCCACAGAGGGCCAGCTTAGAGTAGACGCCAATGTGTCCGTCCACAAACCGGGTGAGCCCCTGGGCATCAGGACAGAGGTGAAGAACATCAACAGCATCCGGTACCTGGCCAGGGCTATAGGTAGGTTACAAACTAAAAGGAAGGATGGCAGAATATCTTAAGAGTGCAAGGTGTATTTAGGGAGCCTCATTGAACACTGTTCCATCTGAATGGGTCTCAACCGGCTGCATGATTGCTCACACACACTGTGAAAGTAAAGACCTTTTTGTGAGTTGACATTTTCACGCTGTATCACCCAAAAAGAATGACTGAGAGTATGTGTGTGTAATTATTACTGTATGTGTGTGCTGCAAGTCAAACTGGTAGTAAAAGGGAAGAAAAGCTCAGTGGTGGAATGTAACTAAGTACATTTACTCAAGCACTGCACTTAAAGGAGGAGTTAAACATTGTGTGAATGCACTTATTTGCTTTCTCACTGAGGAAACAGCCAGCCTGGCTCTTTTGTTTGTTAACAAGTGAACAAAATCCACCGACCAGCACCTCTGGAGCTCAGTAATTAGCCCTCTGTATCTTGTTTGTTAAGTCTATACAATATCAAAGTGTGAAGACAACCCTCTTGATGTGAGGCGACAGTGCTGACCACTGGACCACCGTGCCGCCTTTTTATTTCGCTACTTAACAGATATGATTTGTTGTTATAGATTAAACGAGGCATTAGTGGGTGCCTTCAGAAATACTCGGAGTGCTGGAGCACACTTTGGCGCAAGTTGGACCGTTCGTAAATTCATAGTGCTGTTCAAATGTACCTTTCGGTTATTCAGAACACCACTCTCTTGGAGCAGCAGAGTGTACTCTGGGGAGACGGAGCAGCAGAGTGCCAAGCAGAGTGAATGTGTGATTAAGTTAACCATTCATTAGTTAATGTAGAAAAAGAGCACTTTGTTTGTTTGAACAACAGTGCTCTCATTTTATTGTAGAGAATCAGACTGGATGAACACCTAGTATTTGCCTGATATCACACAGAACTGTCAGCTGGTTATACTCCGCTACCATCTTCAGTCTGACATTGCGTCCATCACTAGGGTCCAACGTATCTGTCTGAATCTAACCTTATTTTAAGTCCACACTGATGTGTAGCCATTCCGACATACTTGTTTTACTGGGGTTTTAAGAGTGCAGCAGAGTGAAGTAAAACAAACTACAATGCTGGGCAATATTGAGAAGACATGTCAATTTAGAACAGCCCTGAAAGCAGCATCTATCTTGTCTATAGCGCTCACCATTGGTACTTTATTGGTTCTGGCGCACCACTTGACAACACTTAACGACAGCTTGACAACAACGTTAGTCCCGCTGTTGCCCTGATTGACAAATCAAGTCCCCCTGCGGCGCTTATTGGTCATTTTTTATTTAAACAGAGAGCCCGCTGTGTCATGTCGCAATGCCAGACGAATCAGTCAACTCAAATTTGGGGAAGTGGGTTGATTCAAAGGTCTGGACTCCTGCAACAACAGTATAAAAAATATTTTAAATTAGCTCCTACGTGACCAATAACAACAGTAAAATGCTGTGTCCACATTAATGCATCAGTATTAATAATCCAGTGATATAATATCTATTATTATAACACTCTCAGTGTCCATATTTGTTTTTACACTTAAGGTAGATTTTACAAATTCTAGTTTTACATACTGAGGCTAAAGCAGTGGTTCTTAAACTGGGGGACGGGCCTCTGGGGGGCATAGAGCCGCTGCAGGTGGGGCGTGGCTGACCAGGGGTTTGCTGATGCTGTCATGCTGTGCTTTATTTCACTAAAAATCAACATGGATCCCACTTCTCCAATTATTGTTAATGACTGATAAAAATATTGTGTAGCAGGGGGAGCAAGATCTTTTTTCGGCTTCTGAAGGGGAGCATGACAAAAAAAGTTTGAGAAACAGTGCACTAAAGTAATATTTTCATTTTTGTCGCAGTGGAGTGTTGTCACAGTGTGTTATTTCTCCTTTTACATTAGTAAATGATGAAAATACTTGCTCGAACAAACAGAAGCCAACTGTGTTTCTGTCCTGTTTGACAAAAATGTCATATTTTTATTGCTGTCATACATAAAAATAGAATTTGTTGTTGGAGTGAAAACAAGATAGCTGATTTTATGAAGAGACATTAAGACAGGAAGCATAGTTAACACTGACAGTAACTTGTGAAGCAGAAGTTTCGGACTGACAGCCAGTCACAAACAATTAGTGGTGTGATAGCAGCGTGTGATGCTGATTTGGCTTCTCACAGCTGCTGACTTAAAAAAAGCATAGATTTTATGTCGACTCCAACTTCACCGACTGTTGATTGAGCTCCAATTAAAACAGCTGACAAAGAGCTGCAGCCAGAAAATTTTAGCATTTTTATGTGCAGGTTTTTAAGCGTGGTTTGACATGCCGTGGCGCTGCGCTCAAATTATTTATCACTGCAGTTGTATCACATTTACTCTGCTGCCGAATTGGTATTTAAAAGTCATGGAGAAAAACATCGTTTATCACAGTTATAATGTGGCAGCAGTCAGAGACCCGAGGAGTGCCAGTGTATCAGAGCAGATGTTTGGCATTTACCGCAAAATTACATTTGTGTGTTCTGGTCTTATTGAATAAACTGTCTGTATTTGTGGTCATGTTCTGCCTTTACATCACCAGACTATGAGATCCAGAGACAGATCGAAGTCCTGCAGAGAGGGGGGACGGTGCAGAACGAGACCCGGGCGTATGATTCCAAATCAGGGTAAGAAGATGACAGAGCAGGGGCCGTGATGCCAGGCTTGAGCCAGCACAGCACCCTGTGACTGGGATCTCTGCCTGGTTCATTAGTCCCGAGCTTTGCTGAGGAGGAACCATCATGGTAATCATGATGAATAGAGTCATTTGGATGCCGCCGTCATCCTGTGTTATCTGTGAGCTATGTGCTACTCACTGGCTTATGAGCTCACAGAATGAGCCAGCGTGCACACAGCTGAGGCCTTGATCATCTTCTGGTGCTCTGCCTCCTCCCCATGAGGCCTTGCATGTCGGAGGTACAGGGTGGTGCGTGTTAAATAGAGTGTGTGATGGCCTGTGATTGGCTGTTTCTTCTGTTTCCTGTGAAGGTGGCTACAGATTTGACTACACTGGTTTGGAGATAGCAACGCTGACTGGAAGGCGTTACAACATTTTTTACCATCATGACATTTTACCACAGTGTGAGGTGTAAAAAAACTGTATAAGCTGCTGCTGATGATTGAATTCATTGTAGTGTGTACCATACTGTCTATGCTTGGGCCTAAAAACCAGCACTTGCCAATATATTTGTGAAGGTGCCATTGCCCCCTCCCCCAAAATACAACAAAATAAAAAACACCAAACCCATCTTGAAACATAAAATATGATTTTTGTCTCATGGCGGAGACGAGGTTAGAACAGAACTAGGAAATACCTGGCGTTTGTTGGAGAGTTTTCTTGGCAACTTTGTGTCTCTCACACTCTGCAGGATTCCACTGCTTTAATTTCCATCCTGCTGAGTTTGAAAAACTTTTTGCATGAAATACACCAAGTCTGGTATGTATTGCCTTGAACTGGTATCAGCTACACTGCGAAAAGAAGGTTGAATAGCCAGTCTTCATTGAATTTGCACATTCAAATTCACAGACAGTGGATCTTCTGCTCTGAGCATCCCAGCCAAAAACAAAATATGAGTGTTGTTGGTTCCACTGTGCTGAGCTGTGTGACATCAATGCAAGAGGAGTTAGGTAAATTATTTCTAAAATATAGATGTTACCAATTATTATTTTACAATCCAATGTCTTGCCATTTTAAGACAATACCAAATAAAACCTTATTTTTAGATGAATGAATTCAAGACCTTTTAGTAATCTGTGGGAAGTTTTACAAGCTGTACCACATGTGTTTATGAATGAAACATGTTAATCAATTATGACGTCTGCCTCATTTTTCTTCCAGGGAGACCATTCCTATGAGGGACAAAGAGGGTCTTCAGGACTACAGGTGAGTGTGAGTCTGTGGGCTCTCTGCTAATCTGTGCTCGTTCTTTGTCCCGGGAGCTTGTGTTTATTGACGTGGAGTTATGATATCAAAAGATGATCTTGTCCCCAGTGGGGTCTGAAAGAGGATAAGGGCCTCTAAGTGGCAGCTAGAGGGAGAGAAATAAACAAGGTGTGGACCTCAGCCATGTGTACGTGTGTGAGTTGAGGAGGGGGAATGATAGATGGACAGGTTTACAGCTGATGCAGTCACATGATTAGGGGAGCAAGTGAAATGTGACAAGTGTGGTGTCAAGAGGACTATTAGTATCTAAACAAAAGTCAACCTCCTCTTCTCAAAGCTTATCTGTAGTGCTGATAAAGCACCCCCCCCCTTTCTTTTTTTCTCCCCCCCATCCTCCCTTCAGGTTTATGCCAGAGCCCAACCTGCCCCCTGTGATTGTGTATGAGGATAACGCATCGCTGCCCACTGGCATTGATGCGTGCCAGGCGGTGGTGGTGCAGAAGATAAAGGAAGGGCTGCCGGAGCTGCCCAGTGTCAAAAGAGACAGGCTGGTGCAAACGTACGGCATCCTGCCCGAGCACAGCTTCACTCTGGTGGTGAGTTTATAAGTGGGTGAAAGCAACCGGTGAGAGAGGAGTTGATTCCCTCACTAAATCTGTTTCCTGCATCTTTCTTTTAATTGTCATCTGATCGAGTCCAAGCAGAGTCAGCTTGGATGCAGTTCTGCTTGGCAGCTGCGTACCGCCGGATTCTGCTGGACTCTGCTGGGCTGACTTGATCCTAATTAGATAATATTGCATATGAAGTGATGAAAGCATTTTTCACGGTGCTTTGTTGCAGAATGAGGACGGGCTGATGGAGTACTTTGAGGCGGTGTTGAAGGCGACCAAGAAGGAGCCGAGAAAGGTGATTGGCTGGGTGACAAACGAGCTGGTGGGTCACCTCAAACAGCAAGACATGAGTGTGAGCCAGAGGTGAGACACTCACACACATCCCTTCATGTAGCTTTTACAGTATTCACATAATGCTTAATGTTTGTCTTGCAGGTTTGACTTTTTTTTTTGCCAACTTGGCTCATGAGTGCAGAGCTGTTGTGCTGCCAGTGCTCAGGTCTCAGGTCTAGCACAGGACCCCTCTGAGCCTCTTGTGTTTGGCTCGCCCACTTTGTACCTTTTGCATGCTGTATCTGAAATGTTAGTCATTTAGAGCTGTGGCAAAAGAAGGAATGAAACCTGTATGTAAAGGCATACATGCCAGCTTTACTGCAGCTGCTTTTAACTTGAGAGTCAGGAGATCATGAGTTACTTTTCTCTGAATATACATAAAGTTTCGCTTTGTGAACAGCTTTCAATCCGAAGGCCTCCTCTGATAAATAAAACATCCTTCAAAAAAAAAAAAGGTGACACCTTTCACTTGAGGGGGTCCCTGGTTTAGGGGTTAAGAAGCTGACCATGAACCACGACACCCCAAGTTCACCCCAGCTGGCGACCCGTCTCTCTCATCTCCCCCTCTCCAAAGGCCTGTCATCTCTTCCATGTCTGTAATGATGGCATAAAAAATGTCTGTCAGGCTTCTCTTTATTTTAAGGAGTCTCAAGCCACTGCGTCAAGGGTTTAACTCATGTGGAAAACTGTGATTTCATGTCAAAATTAATTGTCACCTCAAAGTGATTTAGTATCTCCGGTGTCACAAGTTCAGCTCTGTATCCTTTGACTCATGATTAAACTAAAGTCTGAGACACTTGAAGGAACTGAGCATTTATAGCAGATGGTTATACAGACAGATTTGGCACACAAAGAATACCTCAAGCTCTCGAAAAATCCCAGTAGCAAAGACCTAATCCCCTCTTGATAAACACATACATGAGCATTAGATCTCAGTTAAATCAACACCAAAAACTCAGCACATAAGGGGGAGTTTGGGGCGGTGGAGAGAAATCTGGCAGCAAATTGAGTTGGCATGAGTGAAGTTGCAGTCAGACCAAAATTTGCCAGACAAAATTTACTCTCGTGGAGTGGCCAAAAGCAGGAGGGATAGGAAATAGCATGGGTAGGGTTGTTAACATGAACTGCAGGAGCCAGGCTAACATCAGCAGTGTGCAAAGTTGTAAATTATATCGCACTTACTGTCATTAACCTCTGTCCCTCACTGTCCCTGTGCTCACTGCAGCTAAATGGCATACTGTCTTCTTTGCTGCTTGTGTTGTTTCACAGTGCAGTTATAAAAAAAGGCCTCACAACAAAGTTCAGTGTGATTGTGCTAAATGCACAACTGGAAGCAAAACTGTCTCACCCTCTGACACTTAGAAATGAATTTCAAGTGAAATCCAGACTTACTACAGCTTAACAGTGAGAAGTATCAGGTTATGATGGCCGTGCTGTACGCCTGCATGAATACAGTTCACACGACTGTGAGTGAGGCAATGATCATGGCGCATAAGTGAAGCAGCTGATGCAAGAGCGACTTCAGTGCTCTACCTGAACTAAGGATAAGGTGATAAGTCTGGTAATTTGGGACGCTTTTTGGTAGATCGCTATGAAAAGCAACTAAAATTCTGAAGACAACCTTAAGTGTTCAAATATATTCATTCATTCATTCATTTTCCTGCTAGGGGTCGCGGGGGGGGGCTGGAGCCTATCCCAGCTGACATTGGGCGAGAGGCGGGGTACACTCTGGACAGGTCACCAGACTATCACAGGGCTGACACATAGAGACAGACAACCATTCACACTCACATTCACACCTACGGGCAATTTAGAGTCACCAGTTAACCTGCATGTCTTTGGACTGTGGGAGGAAGCCGGAGTGCCCGGAGAAAACCCATGCTGACACAGGGAGAACATGCAAACTCCACACAGAAGGGCTACCTCACCCTGGGTTAGAAAATATGTTGCCAAGTAAAATACATGAGAAACTTTGGACCTTCAAACACATCAAGAACCCCTACCTCAATCTGATTACATGTTGTGGTAAATGGGACGATTGGTAAGGTAAAATTGGACAGTCATGTTTGTTTGTTTTTTAAATGATTAAATCCATTTATCAGTTCAGTCATTAACTCATTAAATCATTAATGCAACCAAACTTTTCACTAAAGAAGATTGACAACTTGTCTGCCACCCTCTGATGCCTGTTTCCTTGGTGCCTGACATGGACCCACTGCATCATCTATAATATCTTTTAAGTGTACTAAACACTAAAATGTCTTTAATTTGAGAGGATGGCACAATGTAGTGCAAGTCATGATTTTATGGCACCTGGTATCCTAAAAACATGTTGGTTTCACTTCAGAAAAATGTCCCATTTTAGCTAAATTTTTCGTCCCATTTTACCTGAATGCATTAAGCACTCACTCAAAAACCCTTTCCCATACAAAGTAAACTCTATTGTGAAAATATTTTGATTAACACTCAAACAAATAATAAAATACAACACCCTACAACCACAACATTCTCTCTCTCTTTTTCTCACGCTGTCACGCTTAGCTGTTCTGTCAATTAAAGGCCAATATGCCCCAAAAAAATCTTAAATAATTATTATTATTAACAATGCAATAACGTGTTTGATGATTGGCTGACAATATTTAAAGAGCCCTACATGTAAAACCTTATTTGTCCCATTTTACCCGATGTCCAAATTACATGACTTCACCCTGTGCTTCATATCTAGTGATGACTCTGCCAGTTGATAAAGTTTGTTCAATGATTAAATGGTTAAACTTTTTATATGCACATCAGTCGCAGCTGGCATCATACTGAATAAAAAAAACAGTGGCCACAGTCCTATTGATATTCAATTTAGTAAGCAAGGAAAAATAATAAGTGGCTATCTGCTGAACTGAGCGAAAGCAAACAGTGCAGAGCAACAAGAATCGTAATAACAAACTCACTTCAGTTGTAAAAAATCAATGTAATTTTGGGGTTGCTTCTCTTGACACACTTTACACAAACCTTCAGTTCTTCGCTCAACAGGAGACGCCACTAAAATCAAGTTATTGAACTATTTTCCCTCTATTCCCCAATTATTAAAGCACAATTAGCCCCAAATTGTGTTGAGTAGTGCTCAGAAAAATGTTTTTATAGTCAAGCTACAACGTCTGCACAATGACAGCACATCAGGTTCAGTATGATAAAATAACTCTGTCCTGTCTTTGAACCATTCTACAATGTACTCCTCTGGTTCGGTTTGATTGACATCAAGGATTATTAGATTCTTAGTGTTCACAAATGCTGATTAGACCGCAGAATGCTATACAGCAATAACGTGTGAGGTCATAAATCATCCGATATTCCCTCATTCTTTGTGTCTGTCGATGAGAAAACCCCTGCGACAGTCTGACAGCACGTCAGAGAAAAACCTGCTTTGACAAATCCAATTACATTAGTGAAATCATTACTTTTTGGAAGAAGGTGTTGTTTTGATCTCTCCCTGCTGAAGGCCTGTTAGCTGGAACATGTTTGATTTTGTAAATGCTGCAAACACTCTCGAAATTGAATAAAATCTTTTCTGATATTTTGATACAATGAGAAGTTGCCATGGTACCTTTCACACTTGCCAATCTAGCCACCGGCTATGAAAAAAAGCACACTAGTTGTCTCCCACTGTTTTTGTTTATGGCATACGGAGACGCTGAATATCAGAGACTCATTTCAACACGTTTCATTTTACCAATTTTCTTAAAATGGCAGTTGAATAGTGACGGCAGCTAACAGGAAAATGAGGGTGGTCGGATGCATCTGTGCTGTATTTGTGAAGCTCTGACTGTCACCCTCCAGATCACGACTTTAGAAACTTCACTTCAGCTCGTTGAAACTGTAATGGATATTTTTCCCTGTCGTTCAGCTCAGAGCAATTTTGTTCCATGATCATTTGTCAGAATAAAAAACTCAGAGTCATTACAGAGCAAATGAAATTGAAACGAGTAATGGGTTGACGTCAGCGCAGATGCTGTGAGCTTTACTTTATCTACTATTCCCAGACTGTTGTGAAGCGTTTGTGTGTGAGTAAACCACAAAGTAGCTGGTGTTTATTTATGCATGATGCTGCATTTGCTTTGCTTGAAAGGAGGAGAGTTAAAGAAAAACAAAGAGTGGCCGGCAGGACTGTCAAAAGCTGCAGGCGGGGGAAGAAACAGAAACTCAGCTACACACAGCAACCAGCATTTTGGGTATAAAGAAAAAGGTTGCAAAGAGTTTTGATGAGGATGCATGTATCCCCCTGTATGTCCACGTGATGACTGTTTATCAAATCTGTTGATGCTGGCTCTCCTGTATGAATGTGTCCAAACCTGCTTTTCTCCCCTGTGGCCCCATGCCCTTGAGTAGGATAGAGGAAAAAAAAGAAATTGGGAAGCATATTGGTCAGGCAGGCAGAGAGGTGAAACTCACCAGACGTGTCATGTCATTAAGAGCTTGTTCAGGTGCTCTGACCAGCTGAGACAAGTCCGTCTACCAAGGTTTCCCCTCACTAAAGTTGCTGGCAGCTGCCTATGAGGAAATCTCACTGTGGCTGATTTGTGGCAGGTTGATGACAGCATAGGACAGAAGTGGAAAATATCTCACCAGACCTGTTAATGCCTTGTTAAAATGTGAAAACAAGTGTAGTGCTAATTGTGTGTAACTGTAACTGTAACTGTGTATTACTTTTGGCTCACTATTTCAACTGTTTATTCCATAGACTAAAAGGAAATAATGGAGGTAGCTACCATGGTGTCACCCACTGGTTTGTGGACTCTCGTTTTGGAGCCTCAAGTTTGGCATTTTGGCCATTGTCATCTAATTTTTTTGGAGCCAGAAGTGACCATATTTGGGTGGAGGAGCGAGGGGTGGATCTGACGAAGAAGAAGCCGAGGTCACTATCGCAGACAGCCTGTCACTCAAAGCAGCCTGTCCTTAAGTATGCGTATTTTATACTTTAATAAAATGTAACTAACCAGATGAGTTATATAAAAATTCACCCCCGGCACAGATGTCGTGAACAGGGAAATTAGCCAGAGAGAGGGCATTTTAACATGGGGGTCTATGGGGATTGACTCACTCTTGGAGCCAGCCTCAAGTGGCCATTCAAAGAACTGCAGTTTTTGACACTTGGCTTAATTTTTCAGACCGAAGGTTGCCGCTTGGTTTCATTCATTACTTTTGGCTAACTATTTCAACTGTTAGGGCTGTCAAAATTGCTCACAAATGATGTTTGAATATTCCTTCTAAAAATAACTCATAGGTTCAAACCATTCGAATTTTTTTTTTTTTCCGCAGCATCTCCACAAGAGGGCAAACTAATACAAGGAAACATACTTGTATATGTATTAATACAAGGAAACATAACTACTTGTAGGTATTTTTATTTCAACATAAACGTCTTTGAAAACATTTACATACCTACACATTAAAACACATAAAACAATTATCTATAACATTACCTTATAAATGACCGGACCTCTCGCTCGCCCTCTGTCAGGCCACACCACCCGCGGAAGCGCTGCAAATAGCCTTGAAGTGCCTCGAAGCGAAGCCAGTTTCCTTTCAGCGCCCATGTTAACTGATTGTGTCATCCACACCGGCTGCGCCGCGCCGCACAGCTCCGTGGCCGGCTCGCACCCTGCAGCAATCGTTTCGGCGTCTGGCCCAGGCCAACGCCCACTCACAAAGAGGACAGCTGCGGTGGTATTTTTTTTCCTCCACAATCGAATATCAGTTTTCACATTCGAAGGTCCTTTTTTTTTTTTCAAATTCGAATTTAAATTCGAATTTAGAATATTCGTTGACAGCCCTACTGTATATTCATTGCTTGTGTAAGATTAGTTAACTATTTCAATTGTTTATGTAATACTTTTAGCTATTTCAACCCTCAATCAAATTTAGTTAAGTATTTCAACTGTTAATTCCATTGACTCGAAAAATAATGGATATTGCTTCCGTGACATCACCTGTTGGTTTGCTGACAATAGTCAGCTTAGTTTTTTGGAACCAGAGGTCACCATATTTGGGCAAGAGGCTGGTGCTCTGGAGGAGTGAGTGGATCTGACTGAGAAGGTCACTATCAGCAGACAGCCTGTCACTCAAAGCAGCCTGCCCTATGCGTAACTTTTAGTTAAAATGTTAATAAAATGTAAACAGGTGGGTTATATAAAAATTCACCCCCTGTACAGTTGTCATGAACAGAGAAATCAGCTAAAGAGACCAAAACTGTTTTTTGTACCAGGCTGTAAACATGTTTATTTCTGCTGTGAATGTGGGGGTCTATGAGGATTGACTCACTCTTTGAGCCAGCCTCTAGCGGCCTTTTAAAGAACTGCAGTTTTTGACACTTCCCTTTTGGCTTCATTTTTTAGCCCCAGAGGTTTACCCTGGCTTACCCTGATATTCCTACCCCAACCTTGACCAATCTCAGTCTTCTTGCCCTTAACCTAGCCAACTTGATCAACGAAGGCAACGAGTACTAGTCAGGGAGAGTGGGGCAGGTCATGCCTTCACTGTCCTGGAAAATGCAAATTTGGCTGTGGGACAGAGGTGCTGTTCTGTGAGGTACACACCCAAAGTGTATGCACTCAGTCCAAAAACGAGATTTTCATTGTCTGAGCAGCCTAAGTGTGTGGAGGTAGTACTTTAGGGTCTGTAATCCAGCCTGGGGCTGCCAAGTCACATGGATCTTTGTTGTTTATCGCGATTCCAGATACCATCACTTGACCACTGTAGCAGGCACAGGCAACATGGTGCGATCCTCACAAGATAGCGTCCCCGTCAAAAAACAGTGTGTGGTCAACTTAGCATCCTCTATTCATTACTTACGGCAATCTTATTTCAACAGTTTATTTATAATTTAGCAAACTATTTCAACCATTTTATTAATTTGCTAATTGATAATACTATTTTGCTGTTTGTTTTACTCCTTAACACAAAATGTGTATATATTTAATCAAATTATAATTCCTGGTTTAGTTAATTAGTTGAGTGTTCCATGTGCCCCCTGGCAACTGCAGAAGTAGCCTTGGTTGGGAATGAGCGTCCTATTTGACACACAAACACTGTGCCTAACCAAGTTGTGTGTGTAAAGATGGATACTTTTCATCTATTTCTTCCACTGTGTCTCGGCCGTGTTTGGATGAGGGTTAGCTGAGATGGACTGTCTGGTGTGCAGTGCACAGAATGAAACTCTGTCTGCACTTTATATATTCTAACAGGCTCCTTGATTCTGTTTGTCTGGTAGCCTGGGGAATAAACAAGAAGACATACGAAAGACAAACACATTATAGTCAAATCACAAATGTTGATAGACTCATTTGTCCTCTCAGTCTCACACTCCCACTCTTTCTTTCTCCTTCTCCCCCACCTTTTCTATCACTAATTCTTCAGTGCATGTATTAAACTGTAATTAAATTACCCCTTCATTCGATTTCAGCCCGATCTCTCCTTCTGCCCTGGCTGAGCTGCTGGAACTCCAGGAAACAGGACACATCTCCTCTACGGTTGCCAAGCAGGTCAGTCAGCTGCACAGACCATGCAATTACCCCCTTCTATCTGTCACTCAACACACGCACACACACACTCACACACACACACCAGCTAGTGTTTGTTTGTGTTTTCACCTTTGTTTTCCTGGTTTCTCCACCGCTCTCAGGTGTTCCAGGAGATGTGGAGGTCATCGGGCAAGACGGCGCCACAGATAATCCAGGAGAAGGACTTGGGCCTTGTTAGTGACACCGCACAGCTGCAGAGCATCTGCCAGAAGGTGGTGGACTCGCACCCTGATGAGGTGAGGGTTCACATGCAGGGTCTCACTTATACATTGATTTGTTTTTGTTGTTTCTTCCATGTTTGAGGTTGTGTTTTTGTGTTTGTGCCTCTCTGTAGGTTCACGCCATCAGAAATGGAAACAAGAAAGTTCTGAACAAGCTCATGGGCCTCGTTCAGAAGGAGACCAAAGGCAGAGCTGACCCAGTTCTGGTGAGGGCAATTTTAGAAGAGAAGACCTCATGAGGGCCGGACTGATCTGCAAGACTCAGCCACAGCATGAAACTGGTGACAGTCAAGTTGAAAATTAAGCTACCATCCTTAATTTCAGCATTTTTGTAAATACTGAACATTCATTATCTTCTGTATTTATGTGTTTAAAATAAAGCTTTTCAGATTAATACTCTCTGTGGCAGTGTATTGTATCATTATTCGGTTAAATAGATAGAAGATACAGTAAATATGTTTTCCCATACTGACCGGGTGATGAAATTTGATGACACCTATAAAGTGGAAAAAGTACAATCTGCAAAAAAATAAAAAATAAAAAAATGAAGTGCCTTGATGAATACTTGAAAACTCATTCAGTGTTTTAAGATGTTTATAATGTTAGGAAATAAAAATTTCAAGATCAATTCCCCAAAACAGGCCTGCTTAAAATCCAGCACAACACTTTCAGTATAACTTTGTGTACCAGTGGCCGCTGCCATATTGGCAATCATGGTCATTTGTGAGGCCTGACAGTCACACAGAAAGATGATCAATCTGCTGATATGACACAACAGCAACAGCAACCCTGTCTTAGACATCCAGGCAGGAGAGCGATCAATGAGCTCCCTCTTGTGGTCGAATCACGTCATCTACCTCATAATACCGTCAGTAATATGGTGCATAAAACATGCATTCTCTCTGGTATTGGCATCTTCATCTTAATAGCATCAATCCTTCCTTTCTTAAACTCCTTGCCTCTAATGGTTTGTAAACTCAGCGCAGTTTACTTAAAGGTAGTAATTTAAGAGAAGTCTTATTTTGAAATTAAATAATATCCAGTATTTTTGCACTAAATCCAACTTGGAGAAAATAAAAATCATGTCAAAACATCTGCATGATTTGAATAAACAGAAATAACATGGCAAAAAGACATTTATCTTGTACACTAATGAACAGGCTAAAAGGCTCTCCATCAGTTTAGCTCATCTCTGCAGCTCTACACACAGTCATTGCATGTGAATGGAGAATATAAGCTCATGTGTTTACCCAAGGACAAAAGCTGGTTTTGAACAAAGTCTCTCCAGAGGGAAGGGCTGCACGAAAAGGAAATGCGTATTAAATGAGGACGTCAATGTCTACCAAAAAACAAACAGCCACAAACCACCTCTGGCAGAGTGGGAAAAAAATATATTGATTGTGTCAGGTGAAAGTTGTTGCTCAAAGCAGCTGGGTTCTTGTTTTGAAAACCTTGCTTATTTCAGTTTAAAGAGTAAAAAGGGGAGAAAAAGTCAACACATTTCATGCATCCAGTTTTATTTACCAGAGGCTGACTTTATTAGAAGAGGCATGCCTTGTGTCTCAGACATCAGCAACAAACAGCAACCCGATCACATCTCGGACAGAACTTTGAGGCCAAATGGTGTCAGAAAGGATGAATCTTTGGAATAAGAACCCACTAAGACAGAAACTGCTCTATAACCTTGCTTGTAATACCCGTCTTTATGTGCTGGGTGTGTTGCACAGACTGAATGTGTCTGTGCTGGTTGAGGTGTCAGCAGCGTGGAGTGACACTGCAGTATGAAAAGGTTGATAAAGTGCTCGGCGACATTCTTTTTACCAGAGAGAAATACTTATTCAACAACTTTGAAAATGGCTTTGATTGATACAAATATATATTTTCGAGCCATTTTGTTTTGTAAAAATGAGTACACAAAGATCCCGCTGCATAATCTGTTGCATGTGTAGCATCAAGTAGAAGCTGAATGGATTTGAACAGAAACAAATAGTTTAAAATTAAAGTAAAACACAATTTTTCATCTTATTAGCCAGACTTATGGGAGGATAATCCACTTAGTGTAGTCTTACAAGACTACCAGATGTCCTAATTATCTGTGTTTTCAAAAAGGTACATTAACTTTTTGGTAGATGTAATCAAAGGAGTCCATTATCTTTAAGTCTCAATCCTTTTTATAACTGAACAAAAAAACAGTTCTTATAATTTCTGACATGTTTTTCTATATAAAATTCAAGATCCAATAAAACTTGTACAACCAATTTCAATACTGGCTAAATGTCCAAATTATATCAACAACTTATGAATATATGGTGGTTGATTTTGGGGGGTTTTTTTTACACCTAAAAAATGGGTTTAATCGAGAAAAAAACACATTATTTTGAAAGCAGTGTTAGAGTCTTCTGCGGAGTTAAAACAGAGCACATAAGAAATAATGGTACAGAATATGTGTTGCACGTCCTCAGTCCCCATGGCCTTGTCTTTACACCCTAAAAATGGACAGCTTCAAGTAAAAACAACAACAAACAACAACAAAATCACTATGAATTTTAACGTTTCGTACGACTGTTGTATAAATCAATTCGAAATCAGGCAATAATGTGAACTAAAATCATAATTTAGGCACTAATTATTAAGTATTCCTGTCCTTGTGAATCCATTTAGACAGCAGAGGCATGCTTTGTAACAAAATAGATCTCTTGTATTATCTAATTTTAACAACCATGTGAAATAGTTGGGACTAAAATAAAGGCGATTTTTCAAGAGCTTGCCCTCAGTAACCGTTACAATGTGAGATGCTTTTCAACAGATACAAAACTACGACTCTCCCAACAGTAATATTTCAGACTTATCACAACTAAAACACCACCATACATAGTCCCCAAACAGAAGAAGACGAATCATAACAACTACCTCTACTGTAACCTCGTGAAAAAAAACAAAAAAAAACAATATGGCAATAGAAACTCTCATAAAAGCTTAAATACCCCGTCCCATTCTGAAAATATCCAAAACGTAATTATACCCAAAATATCCTTGATTTGCATAGTGTCCTGTGTCATTAGAACATCTCTTCTTACAATATGTACATCATAAAGCATCACTATAGTAAGGCAAATTAAATATAGCATGAATAACTCTGGTTCTGGAGCCCATTAATGTCAGACACTAGTGCACTGTAGGAAAATCAGTTCACCCACATGCTGTTTAAGAACCGAGAGAACAAAGCGTACATTAAAAAAAGACTCCTGAGGTACTGTCGTGAAATGACAGAAAAACACCAAAACAACTGTGCATCTAACACACAAAAGTTCAGAGACAAATGTCACCCACCTGTTGACAAAAATGAAGTCATGTAACAGTTGCATAAGAAGAAGATTGGGCCGCGCTGCAGGTCGGCAACAACTTCAAAGTACATTTGTATGCTGCTAATTCAAAGGCTCGCCCTCTGAAAGCGACAGAGGCTCCACGTGGTGCTCAGATATGGTGTGAAATCGTATGGCAAAGAGGAAACAACATTCCAGAAAGGCCACCTGAGTGTTTAACAAACCACACTGAGTAGCAGACATCTTGCTGTGATTGACGCTGGTTGCAGAAGACATTCAGACAGAGGGTAGAGCCCTGGAGTCCAAATAAAAAGGGCTGATGATTGCTTTAAAAAAATGCTGTTTTTGTTAAAATCATCTCTCTACAGTCTTTGGTTGGTGGACCCGGAGCTTGCTCTTATGAGCATTAGCGGCTGGTGCAGGATTCAGCGAACAGGTCAAAGTTTGGGCCTCCGTCGCGGCTGCCAAACAGAACTTTACAGGACTAAAAGATGAAAATAAAAAGCACAAGAACTTGATTATCTCTGCTTGGGAAAATAAATACACTATGATCTTTCAAAACAGTCGCATAAATCACTAAATCTGAGAGGTTTCTTCATCAAGTAGTGCCTGAAAAGGACAAAAAAATAGAAAACCACCATCAAAAGAGAGTCTTTGAAAGTCTTTGAGAGTTAAACTGGGACACGATCACTCTTCCATAGGAATGTACGATAAGATGGAGTGCTCTTGTGCAATGGCAGCCAGTTCTTTGAGGAACTCCGTGAAGAGGACGGTAGCGAAGACATCTGTCCGTTCCAGAGAGATGGCTTTGGGTTTCGGTGGCGGCGAATTTGTCAACAACCTTCCCGTCTCGCCTTGGGTGGAGCATTTGCTGCTTTTGTCTGAGAGCACAAGGATTGAATCAGTTACGATGACAAAAACAAATCATGCACACACTTGGATATACTCTTGGATATACTCTACGCCATGCATAAGCTGGAATTTAAGACATTTTGTAAACATAATATATTCCTGTTAAGGGTTTCTCCATTTATAAATAATGTCAGCCAGATAGCAGGAGCTTAAGTGCTGCTTTTCTTAAAGGAAAAAAACACTGAACACATACAAGAAAGAAGAGTATCCCTGTTAACCAACTGAAATATTCCCTTTAAAAATCCCATCATAGAAAATTCCGGCTCTTATCTTTCCGCAAACATACTTCCGACAAGGGTTTTTTTTTTTGTAGCTCGTACAACTCTTAAAACCACAGGGAACCTAGTTCAAAAACAGGCCTGACACTCCGGGGTTTAGCTGAGACTGCTGCTCGGCTGCAAAGACGCACGACTTAACAAAATCAAGTAGAATTTATTCTGCTCCCAACAGGAGCCGAAACACAACCGATAATGAATGCAGATGTTGTTTTGAACCTGACCCATTTTTGGCAGCACATTAGTGAGATTTAGGAACTCAACAACAACAGTGCAGAGTTTAGATTCTTGTAATCAGGTTGCCACCAAAGTGTTTCTCAAAATATAAAAATAATGCAATCAGCGGAATAAAACTGCCAGTGCCCATGTTGTGGAGGCGGCAAATGTGCTTGCGCCTGTCTGTGTGACGATGGGCATGCAGGTCTTAAAATGAGATGTGGTCATTGGTGGCGTATTGCTGTTTTGAGGCAGCAGAAAGTGATTGCGACATGAACCAACAAATACCTGATCTGAAGTCAGAGTGGTGCAGTATTTTACTACTCGAGCCATGCACTTTACACCACATCATAGATTGTTTAACCCTTTGAAATCTGGAGCAACATCACTTTTCTTGTGCTGCTTTCAGACGCCTTTTGCAAGCATCTAAACCTCTGAACCCGGTGCGATTTCTTTCAAAAACAGGGGAAAAAAGGCAAAATGTATTAAAAAAAGATTAAAAGAATTTTAAAAAAGGCAAAAAATTAAAAAAGCTAGGGAAAAACTATATTTATGATTATTATTACATTTTTACATTATTTCTATGGAATTATTATAATTTTTAAGCACCTTTTCTGGGTCATTTCCTTTTTTTTCTTTTTACTAATTTTCTTGTTTTTAATTTTCTCTTTTTACTGATTTCTTGCTCATTTTTGGGTAATTTTTTCTTTCATTTCTCATTGTCTTCTTGCCATGTTTTTAACAGAAATCAAGCCAATGTGCTCAGGTTTCAAAGGGTTAAATAGGTCCCTATAGCTAAGTGGTTTTATCTGTACAAAATTCAGTGTAAAAATGACACAGTTTCTTTTTTGGTGCTATGCTATGCTATGCTAACTGCTAGAAGTAGCTCATATTTAACACACAAGTGATGTCAATCTTTTCATCTGCCTCTCAGCAAGACAGCAAATAAGAATATTTCACAAAAGTGTCACACTATTTGTTTTGAATGTCAGCACTGTATGTACTGGAGTAAAACCCATCTGAATTTTAAATTTCAATTGAAAAAGAACATTTTAAAGACTTGATTTTTCATGTAGTAACTCATACTGCTGTACATTTTTGTGCAAATACAGATTCCAACCACAGCTGGCACAGAAACAATGATACTAGATGTGGGTGTATTGTCACCTGCTGCTGTGAACAAAGTCTCCCTTGCCAGCAGCCAGTGTTGGGCGGCAGTGATCAGCTCTGGAAAGTCTCTTTTGTTGGCAGCCTGCTGTTCTATCTGGTTCTTCACAGTGGCCAGTACCTGGAGGGAAACACAGAAAAGAAACTGAGGATTCCCTGTACGCTCACATCTGCAGTGTTTATACTCATGTAATTAAAACTAAATTAAAGAGTACAACCTTGGAATCTACAACCTGATTGTATTAATCAAGGATCTCTTGTTCAGTTAAGGAAACAGGGAGAAGAGAGGAAGCCGTCTTTACTTCATCTTACTCAGGAGCAGCGACAGAACTGTGCTCAAACAACTCAACATATTTCTATTTTCAATCTCACTTCTGAGAGGAAAGCTGCATCTTTCAGCATCTTTCAGTGATGCAACAAAACCCAAATCTTTTGTTTCCTTTTTCTTCCCGTCTGCTTGATGAGGCTCAGAGGAAGGAAAGCAAATAACAGGCTCCCTCCTGCCTGCACACGCAGACACACAACATATTTGTGTTACCTGGTAAAGAGAACGAACAGTCGGCTGAAAGACCAAGTTGGTGTTGAGCAGGAAGGAGCGTAGGAGAGGCTGAGGGTAGGCCGCCAACTGGGCCAGGATGCCCGTCAACAGCAAGTTGACGTGAAGCGAGTTAGACAGCATGTTCTCCAGACGAGACAACAGCACACTAACAAATGGACCTGCAGGAAGAGTAATAACAAACAATCTTTAGACTGTCTGAATGTAAGGTTTGCTGAATAATGAGGCCACAGATAAAAGATTTCGCTTCACTCACCAGTAAAAGGCACTGACTGGCTTCTTCCTGCTCCCCCGCTGCTAAACTTGACCCCAAATGGTGACTGCAGTTTCTCTGGCTCTGGTGTCTCAGCAGAGAAGGAGGTGAAATCCATCTCCTCTTCCTCCTCCTCTGCAGGTGTGACGGGCTTCTTCAGCTCTCCATCAGGTTTGACCTGTTTTCCACCTGCTTGAGTGTCCAGCGTACGAATGAGCTCCTCATACTGAGCCAACAGGTCGTCACCTGACTCGGCAGCTGTGGTGTTTTGGGTGTTACAATCTGTCTGACCTTTGACCTTTGTGTCTGAGCTGTTTTTATCAGACACCACAGAGGTTGGAAGTGTCAGACTGAGTCCGTTTTTTAGGGAGACTTCTGCTGAGCCCAGTTGGGTTTCCTCTGATTCAGACACTTTGGATTTGAGCTTAACTTGTTCGACATCTCTGGCGTCCTTCTTAGCAACGAGATCGTACACCATGACGTCGTCCTGGAATTCACTTTCCTCAATATATGAGTCTTTCACCAACATGATGGCTGTTTTCCTCATCTCCTGGATGTGCTTTGGGGGCTCAGGAGGAGGCTGCTGTTGAGGCTTACTCTCCACAGGAGCCTCAGCGGTCTGCACCGGACACGCATCGTAACTATCATCCCACTCCAGCTCTAGCTGCGTGACGGAGGGTGGCTCTGTGCTCGGTTGAGGGCGAGGCGCCAGTGGCTGTGGCACTCTCTTAATAGCCATCTGGGTTTGCCTAATCTTCAGCACCGGCTCCTCAAGGACGCCCGGCTGGTATTTCTCAGGAGGGGGGTCCTCGCCATCATACAGCGCTGACCAAACCTGGCAGGCCCGTATGCAGCTGCTGATGCTCAGACGGGCGTCGTAGAGGTAATGAAGATAACTGACATCCAGGTAGACTTCTGAGCCGATGGTGCAGGAGTTACCGGAGCCATCATCCTCTTCTAAGAAGCTCTCATTTTCCTCTGGAAAAAACAAAACAAAACAGATAGGAAATGTTGATCAAATCTGGCGTGCGGCGCCTCAGCGCAGCACTCACACAGATCAGAACTAATGAGTTTGACATGTAGCTACAGGGGGTAAAGTGATGTAATACAGCAAAAACAGCGGGATATACCACTATTTGACAAAATACTCATAATCATCCCAGTTATATGTTCATGTCCCAGATAAATGCAGATCAACATCTTGCAGCACAATGTACTCATGTTTGCACAGATTTCAAAAATAAATAAATTACACCCTTTATTACAATTTCTTGCTCTAACTGCTGCAATGAATGATTTTCCATTTTCCTCTGTTATGCTCTGTCTGTTCTGTTTATTTTGACTGCACACCACTGTCACAGAGGTTGTACCACGCACTCACTCAAACAGGATTCTGAATGGTGAAATCTGCAGGATGAATTCACCCTGCAGCTGATCTGAAAGCACCAAAAAAACATCCTTAAAAGCTAATTAGAAATATGGGTGAAAAGCAGTCATTCATTTTGGCTAATCTGTAATACATAGAGTACTTGAAAAAATTAAAAGTATTCAGTAGTCTCAAAGAGCATTATTAAAAGCTTTCCTCTCTCATGCACAAAAGGGCACCTCAGAAGTGTGGATGACACAGGACCTTGAAAAGTGTTGAAACACAACTCATTACGTCACCCTGCTTCCCTTTGCATTCCTGCTGTGATAATAATTAGCTGCATTACTGCATGAAGTGAACCATAGATTCATTAAAAGATCATTCTTGGGTCTATTTTTTTTAGTTCTTTCCATTCTACCTCCAAATAAAGAGGTTTATATAATCTGTCAGAACTGTATGATCTTCAGAGTCATTGTGTTTCTTGTCTCATCAGACTTCATTACAGCAATGTCTCCCTGTTCCCACATCTGAGCAACTGCTTTGGTGAGTACAATGTTATCACAGCCGATTGAAATGATGTCCAAAATGCCAACAGTAAGATCCAAGCTGCAATAACCCAAACAAAATGTCCCTTTAATGTTCCTACCTGTGGTGCTGGTGTTGCTGGGAGTCTCTGCACCCTTGGAAAAGAGGATGGAGTCCAGCTGTCGGAGGGGCGGGGGGCTGTGATCAGGAGAGCAGCAGGACGGCGTTAATGCCAGGATCTTGGCTGCTGACACAGAGTAGCAGTCCCTCTCCCCCACAACACGTCTCTGACTCAACATCATGTGATTACAGGGGATCAGGTACCTGGGGAGGCAGATGGGAACGGATCCTGTTAGGAAAACCGACGGGCGGTCGTAGGAGTAAACACGGGAGGGTGAACAGACAGATGGTAACACAAGTCTGCGCAGTGGGAGGTAGAGAGTAAAAGCTCATCACATCGTAAACCAATTAGATGTAGCATGCTTCATAACTGGGATGAGTCAGTGTGTGTGCCACTCACCTCAAGACGAGCTGCAGCATCACATCTTCACAGTATAAGCCGATGAGAGTGCGGAAAAGTGCCAGTGACACAGTGCCCAACTGCAGAGTCGAAGACACAAACACGTTACAACAACTGAGGATTTTTGTACTACTGCTGCAACATGAGTCAATATGTGGAGAAACAGAAAATGAATCAACAGTTCTGACAATTAATCACTCAGTTAAGTCACTTGTTAAGCAAAACTGGCAAACATTCACCTGTCCCAGCTTCTAACATGTGAGAATATGTTGCATTTTTCTCTATCATAGCTAACAATAAAGCAGGGAATCTTTGTCTGTCTGTCCTTTGCATATTTTGAGAGCCATTCATCTGATCTACTTCACGTTTGGCGGTGTATTGCTGTGGACCCAAGACTGTGCCTTGTGAAATTTGATGCAATTTGAACACAGGGCATGTTCAATATTAATTAACAATATCAATATCAAATTAATAAACAAGCGAACTGTGCAGCAGCATGGACAGGGCTTCAGGACTCTGCAGAGAGTCGAGCATGTCTCACTGAGTGTATTTTACTGTTGTTTCTGAATGCAAGTAGACGTAAAGTACCTCAACTAATTAAATCCATGCTCTACTTTATAACCATGGTTAGGTGGTGAACTCGAAGTAGCCACAAGTGTGTTTTTCAGGGGCAGATTTAGTGATTTGGGGGCGCCAGGCAAACACTGCCTCACCTTACTTTTCAGCCTTTCTCTAACTGGGAATGTTTGCAGGCTATTTGCAGTGGTGGAGGAAGTGGTCAAACAAACACAGGACTTTCATCCAGGAGACCTGTGTTCATGTCCCGTGTGAAACCAAAAGTCAAGGCTGAGTTGTAACAATGTTACGTATGTGGTAGAATACTTATGAACACTTATTTAAAGCCAAACCATGATCTTTTTGTGAACCTTACAAAGGTGTTTTGTTGCATAAACCTGATCATGTAGTTTTGGTACAACTGTGAACGCTTCACAAACTTAACTACATGTTTAAAACTGCAGTCATTAACAGTCATATACGAGCTATTCTATCGTCCACCAGTGGGTCGTATTTGAGGGTAGGAACATACAGATTCATGTGAGTTGGAGGACTTGTTAATATATAGCTACCCCTTAGAAGATTTTGTCAATACACTAAAGATATAGTCCCTAAAATGTTTTAGTTTTGGGGGTTTTCTTCCCAAGTAAAACTATTAATACCACTATATACAATATCAGCACAGTGTACTTAAATTTACTCAAAGGCTGTTCATGGTGGAGCTTTCAAATCTACTATAATGTTGGATAGTTTACTGAATAATAATGCATCATATTGTAATTGTTGCATTTTGTGAGTTACATCAGAATCTGGCTTGTAAATGTAGCAATACAATGTTTTCCTCTGAAGTATAGGTGCTTTGGGGGCCTTTTGTACATTATTTTAGGGGACAATGAGTTTGAATAGCAACATAGTTCAGTATTTTTCATACACCTAAAGCCGTTTGGGGCCCGTATATTGCTCAGGACCAGAGGAGGCACAGTGTAGAGTGTGAAATTGTTTATAAAAGCAGTTCTCCAGAAACCTGCAAGCAGAGCAATCAAACTATTCTGAGCAGGCTTGTTTTTAACGGCACTGCAGTATTTGTACATTGCATATATTTGGGGTTTGGAACTGTTGGTCAGACAAAATAAGGCATTTGAAGATGTCACCTTGGGCTCAGATAAATGGTGATAAACATACTTTTCACCACAAGACATTTTAGAAATTAAACAATTAATTGATTTACTTGCAAAGTATGCCACTAGCATGAGTGTAAAATAGAAATCAGTAGGTTTTATCCCTAGTTAAACTCACTTTTGCTTTGATTAGCCTAGAGAAGATTGAGGGTTGAAGGTTTTTCTTGGTAAAATGTAAAATTCAAATTATATTCTGTGTGTACATTTTACCTTCAGTCAAAGACTAGAATAACATAAAGAGCATGATGTGACTGGAGAAGTGCCAAGTTACTGGGCATCAAAGGTAAAAGCAAACAAAAAATAGCAGTGAAATATTTGCATGTTATTCAATGTTTAATTTGGTTAAAGGTCAAACATTTGAAAAGCAAACATGTTTCTTTTTCTTCACTGAGTCGCAGGTGTGCAAGCTAACTGTTAGCAAACACTGGAGGGAACTCCTCCGAGCCATTTACACAGTCAAACAGCAATGTAAAGAACACATCACTTATTCATGTTAAAGATGTTCCAACATACAGGAGTGTTTAAAAATGCTTTGCTAACAGGATAATGTCACTGCAACCGAGCGTCACCATGGCAACAGTCTGCCAGCTTTGGTGCTGACATTTTAAAGTTTCACCGTGGGTCCAAAGTGCCTCTGGGGTAGTTTTCTGAGTTATTAAACATGAGTCATGCTGTGCTTGATCGGAATGTGTGTGCGTATTTGCGAGAGTGTGTCTATGTGAGAGAGTTTCAAAACATGCACATCAGTGTTGTTGACAGTTTGCTGGGTTCGTCCTGTACCTGGAAGGGGGTATTAATGCGGCTGACAAGAGTATCTAAGATGTGGACGCTCTCGTGTCGGTGGAGGAGGATGAAGGAGAGGAAGGTCTGCAGCAGGGCCGGCTCAGACGCAGTCCTCAGGAAGAGGTCAAGGTATGCTGTGGTGGTCATCACCTCTTCTAGGGTCAGCTTCACAGAGACAGAAATCAATACTCAGTAAGTTGGAGTGTGTGTTTGAGAGAAACTTGTAGAGCAAAGGAAAAAAATCTGTTGAAAATGTCAACAGTGTATAGCAAGAAGTTGGTACGTAAAGAGGATATTCCCCTACAAATTTAAGTATAGAGTATACTGCTTCATTTATTACCATGTTAACATATAGTCAAATTCTTCAGCTCTGCACAGATAATGCAAACACAACATTTTTTATATTAAGTAAAGCTCCATTTGGACAGGATTTATTTTGTTCAGGGAATTTAGGTGATATTTTTTAGGCCTGTCTTATCCTAGAGTTAGATGAGAAGCTCAACACTACTCTTATCTGTATGGTAAAAGATAAGGCTACAGCCAGCAGCCAGTTAGCTTAGCTTAGCTTAGCTTAGCATAAAGACTGGAAACAGCTACTGTGGACTAATCTCTATGAATTTAGAACATGTAGAGAAGAGCGCTCTTGTTTCCACTTGTGGTCCAAGAAGTACTGACCGATGACAGTGAGCAGCAGGCAAACGGCCTGTGTGGACAGACGGAAAGCACTGGCCGAAATGCAATCTTGGAACCCATCAGCTATAGTCTGCTGATCATCTAGCATTCATTTTTTAAATTTATTTATTTATCTGCTTTCAAAAGTAGATATCTGTCTATAGAGATGAACCAAAATCACAGGCGCACATAAGAGAAAATCTTGGCTTAAATATCCGCTGGCCACACCAGATCTCCTGAAATATTGGCTGTTGCCCCCAAACGCCTATCGTCTTATGACCAGGCTCGCAGGAAGTACGCCAGACTTTGAAGCCAATCTGTGCATTCCAGTACCCATACTACCATACTATATAATATGCCAGTATGTTTCATATTAGATGGACAGATATGAGAGTGGTATCCCATTTTCTCATCTAACTCTTTCTTTAATTCGACATGTATAACCCTCTACCACAGATTTAATCACAAATCTTCAAATTTCCTAAATACATTGGTCTTCCTTCTATTTATGCCTCATCCACACACACACATTGTAATCTGAAGTGTATCCACCTTCCGTAGTTTGCTGATCAGTAAAATGCCATCCACAACAATAAGTTAAGTTACTGAGGAGTATAACTGTACACCTGTCCAAACAAGGCTTAACACGGAGGTGAAGAGGAGAAGGTAAAAGAGTCCCGACCTTGTGTAGAGCTGGTGCTAGGACAGGCACGAGGAATCCGTTGTAGATGTAGCTAACTAGCTGGTCTCTGATATCAGGGTGGGCCACCTGGGAACAGTCACATGTTAGTTAAGACTGCAGTCAAGCAGAGTGTTGCAGCCATATACCACGTGTGTATACATTTTTCATGTGGCAGAGCCTCATCACATGTTCTCACCTGAATAACAGCGTTGCAGAACTCCAGAGAGTTGAGAAACTGGACGAGGGGCGGCATCTGGAGCCAGTCCTCTTTGTGCAGGCAGTGCCACTCCTCGTTGGGAACCTCCAGCTTGGTGGGCAGAGATGAGTACAGGCCGCTCAGCCCTGTGGCCAGAACCTGAGGAGACAGAGAGGCGCCAACGTCAAATAAAATCTTACAGTAATACAGATAATGTTGAGAGCTGATTTGGGATTAACCACAGGTCAAAGTTTTCACGAATCCTTTGAAATGTTGCCACAAAATTTCGTACACATTTATGGTTTCCTGATGATTTACTCAAATTACTTTAGTGATCATTTAAACTTTTCTTCTAGAGTGAAACATCTGGACATCTGATCTCCACAGAATGACTTATGACTTTTCTAATATCATCATCATCAATTCAGAATGTCTACTTTGGCTTACGACTACCTCTGTACTAATGACATACAGCCTCAGCTGTACTTTGTGTTTATCAGAACCTGCTTTATTGTAGGTAAGTAGGTTTTCACATGCGAGGAATTTGCCTTGGTGCATAGACAAGAAACACAAATGCAGAAGAGTGAAAAATGCAATAAAGATATTAGAAAATAATATTGAAGAATATGTACAGTTTAAGTGTTTAAAATGAAAGAGCTAGGCAGGAATGTGCAAAACATATTCTAAGCCAGTAATACTCAGGTTACGGCCCATAAGATTGGGTCCCAGGAGGCCCACCAACAAATTTCTATTTCACAATGACAGTAAATTGATTCACACAGGGAATTTATTTGTACTTTGAAATAAGGTGTCAGAATGCATTAAAGAACATTACAGTAAGCATCCAAGATTTATGACAAACTCTTGACTCTTGATAATCACTCAGTTGTCAGAACCAAAAATGCTGGGAGCATGAGTTTGGGGCAAATTTGACGGATCAACGGTGGAACAAAGCTGTGCATAATATAGGCTCAACTACTCCTTGTGCGAGTCCATTTCAGCAAATCTTGACTATCTGAAATATATCCTAATATTGCCGACCAATGTGACAGCTGCCATGCCTCTGCTTGTAATTTGAGTCATGCGTTCCTCTTCTGCCCCAGACTACATCAAGTCTGGACTGACTGTTTTATGGTTTTAACAAAGGTTTTAGGAGTCTAGATAAAAATGAATCCTTTTATTTCTATATTTGGGGTGTCATCTGAACAACTATAAATTAACTCCTCATAGTCAGAAGTATTGGCCTGTACTTCCCTTTTGGCGAGACGTCACATTTTACCCCTGTGGAAATCTGCTAAACCCCCATCTATATCACTGTGGCTGTCACTTGTTTTACAAAATTAAATGCCATGGTAGGGTCCCCTGTACCCCTTACAGAGGTGTAGGCTAAGCCCAAAATGTCCTTAAATCCAACCTGACCTGTGCAGGGCTGCTGCTATTCTTGGAAAAATCATTGAGTTCATTTTTTCTGATAAATATTATCATTGTTTGTTTATGAACTGGTCCCTGGCCTCCTGTCAAGTAAGTGGAGTACCCCTGTTTTAGATTCACAGTACTAAGAATAAAAGAATAAATGCCTCTGTCTATCCAAGCAAATGGATGTTCCGAGTGTCATAAAGGTGTTTTTTAGAACGTTTAAGAAAATGCTTTATGATGCTGAACTACAGCACAATACCATTTTAATTCCTCTATAACCCTACTCACCTGTCAGCCTCCACAGCAGAACTACCCCGGGCAAAACACTAGGCCTGTGAAATGTCTTACCTGCACTGTAGCACAAACACACTGCGCTGCAAACCTGGCGTTCTGTGATATATACAGTCTAATGAAAAATAATCTGACATAAAGTGATTGCAGAGAGAATATTATGGGCTTCATTAAACATTAATGAGGCAGCGTGTGGCACAAATGATAAATCTCTGGCCGTCAGTTTTACTTTCGCCTTCACACAACAGATTTATAACGGTGTTTTACTGCTCGCTACAATCCAAAATACTTTTGTAAATCATTTCTTCTTCTCCAATTTGATAATGTAATACAGATGTAAGCAGAGTGCTGCAGCAGCCTACATATCAGCCTCCTCCTCGCACAGCACGACAGCGCACATATGGATTCTTACCTCCTACAGGTCAGCTCTATAAATATTTGAGCAGCAAAGAGTTTTATTGCCTTTACCTTTCCTTTCATAGTCGTCACGATATGGTAATTAGGTCCCTAATTAATGCATAAATGTCAGCAGGCTTTCCACATAACAACGGTCAGTATTAATATGATTTCTGTCTCCTTTTAGAGATGTAATCTTAAGTATTTACAGGGTGGGATTTCAAACAACAACAGAGTCTATATCACTGCACTCTAACAGTGAGATGAGTGCATCATTAGTGTTGCACTGATGTATACATCCTCTATAGGATTATCCCTGTAGCCTGCCAGTGGAACCAATTAAATTCAGGCTCCAGTTGTTGAACTGGCATCACATCAAAAGCTGTTTCTCATGCCATGTCTGCAGCTGCGGGTAAAAGGCATTATTTACATGGGATTAGCTTGCAACCGTGCCATAATCTTATGAATGCCAGACATTTGTACCATTCAATGAGATGGTTTAACCTTTCTTCGAGTGGCTTTGTGAATTCATCTGCATATTTTGTGCCTGATTATGATGCCCAGGGTCACACAAAAAAGTCTGGGATTTTAGAGTGGCTGTCAGATAATAATACGAACAATTCCTCATACAGAAAGGTTGATTAGTAAGGAAAATTAAAAACAGAGGGAGGGAGTCAGGGGAGATTCACACAGGTACTAAAAAGTGAATGAGAGTAAGAGAAGAGGTAATTGATCACTTGGGACTGACCGGGCAGAAGTAGGTATTCTCTGCTATGTGTTTGGCCACTCGCTCGTTCTCAGCTGACAGCGACATAATGAGCAGCAGTGCGTCCCTGGCCTGCTGACCCACTGTGCCCTCCCTGTGGATGTAGGGGATGAGCAGGGAGAAGATGAGGAAGTTGGTGGCTCCCTGATCCTCGCTAGTGTGGAAAAACAACTCCAGAATCGAAGGGTCCTTTGCCAGTACGCAGCACAGCTGGTTGAGCAGCAGCACCAGCTCAGCTTCGACCCGTGGCGTCGTGGTGCCCGAGCAGGACGACAGCAGCATCATGAGCGGCCGCAGGATGGGCTTGTGGTGCAGCAGGGGCTGGTGCGCCTGGCCCACCAGCATCTCGTACATTTTCAGCTGCTCCAGCTTCATGTCGTCTGTGAACTCCCTGCGGAGGCTCCACACAAAGAGACGCTCCATCACGTTCTCCATCACGACAAACTCCAGGATGGGGCCCATGGCGCCGGCCTGACCGCTCTCCTCCTCCATCAGCAGGAACAGCATGTGCTCAACATAGTTCTGCACCGCGCTCGCCTCGTCTCCGGGGATGGGGCCGAAACGAGGGCTGCTGCCAGAGCTGGCGCTGAGGTTGATGACACCCAGGGAGGGCAGGGTGGAGCTACTGCGAAGGGGGTCATGCTTTTCTAAGATCTTCACCACCTGCAATAAGAGACAGAAGAAAACCATATATCATTTTAGCACATCCTGCACAAAACTATCTAATTCAGAAAGAGTTATTTTGTACATATTTGTTATCATATTTTTGTTTTTTATACTTTATTTTCATCATAATTTGCGAAAAGAACATCCCGAACAGGCAGGGACCTCATCCGTAAAGGTGAAACATCTTGCAAAACAGAAAATGAAAAGAAGCAAGGCCACATTGCAGCATCACAGATAATGGGTCCCCTATGTCCATGATCATCCTTCAAGATCACAAAGGTCCTCATGATCCTTGACCTTGATTCCTGGAAGTCCAGGGTATCTCTAATGAGGGAGAAATCCTCCACTCATTCATGAGCCACAGTCCATCCTGTGTGTCTCAATGCTGAGGCGGATAAAACAAAATTCATGGAACAAAGTAAACATATAAATAAAAGATCGCTTCAAAGTCAAATAAGATACCCATTTTTTACAGTATTTTTCATTTTTTATTGGCATGTATTTGTTATAGTATTTTTACATTGTCTTCTTCATATTTTATTGGAATTTCTCTAATCTATAATTACGTTCTTAACTTTTGCAGTACTTCACCTTTATTCTTATTGCATCTTATTATGTTTACTGCAAGCACCAAACACCAAGGCAAATTCCCTGTAAGTGAAAACCTACTTGGTAAATAAACCTTATTCTGATTCTGACTTGATTTTATTGCAAGAGCAGCTGCAAACTTATAAGTTACTATGCTCTGGCTATCATAACTACATCCAAACAGAAAGAGACAAAGCCATAGCTTGTAAAAGTAGACCTCAAAAGTAAAGTGTGAGATGATAAATAAAGAGATGAGGACGAGTTTGGTGGAAGGTTTGAAATATTTGTACAAATCATCTAATAAAGCTGTTGTCACTTGTATCCTTTGTGTGAAAAGTATAAAGGCTTAATATTCTAATGAAACACTTTGCTTGCGTAAAGATGTACAAATCAACAAGTTCACTCAATGATGAGGAAGTTTACATGAGTTGACGCATTTTTTGTGGTCGTCAACCTTTGGATTGGTGGCACAGTAATGCAGTGGTTAGCACTGTTGCCTCACAGCAAGAGGGTTCCTGGTTAGAACCAAGGGGCTCCCCCATCCCGGGATCCAAACCCCCCATCCTGGAGGAGCCCTTCTGTGCGGAGTTTGCATGTTCTCCCCATGTCAGCGTGGGTTTTCTCAGCGTACTCTGGCTTCCTCCCACAGTCCAAAGACATGCAGGTTAATTGATGACTCTAAATTGCCCGTAGGTGTGAATGGTTGTCTGTCTCTAGGTGTAGCTGAGATAGGTTCTAGCTCCCCTGCGACCACTAACAGAATAAGCAGTTATGGAAAATGACTGAATGAAAGAATGAAAAACTTCTCCTCTTGGATTGGAGAAGTGTGTTTAAGCGACACTTGAACACATTTTTACAGTATATATGACTGCATATGATCAGCCTGAAAATTCAACTGTATTTGCTTTTGAAAAGAAGAAATGACAAAATTATATTACAAAGTTCTGTTTGAAAAGGGACAAATTTCAATTGGTGGGCCACACAAATTAATTCTATACATTAGAAACACTGCTACACACTGTTGACTGCTCCTCACAGTTGACATGACCAGCGATAGTCGCCACTTTCGTGAAGTGAAGATCGACAGAAACTCAATTAACGAAAAGCTAGGAAGACAGAAATTGATCACTGGGATTTAAAAAGTGCAAAAAGCACAGAGTCAGTTTGCATTTTGGCTGACAAAGAAGATCTCTGTAAGAATTACCACTCACATAATATAAAGTACATGTGCTACACACTATGGACACTTGACCTGAGTTAAAGGTCAATGTTTTCTCTTATAGCAGTTTTAATCTTATTTGTACAGATGGTGCTTGTACCCCATGTTCAATTAAAACTGGTACGTTGCAGGTAAACTCATTCCCTTCTTGCTGACAGGTTAATAATCAACAATAACCGGATGTAAATAAACCAGCAGCGCAGCGCAGATAGACTCACTTTGGTAGCACAGGGTGAAACAGCCCTTTGTGTATCCAATCCCTCCCTTGTGTGTCGGCTGCGTAGAAACCAGAGTCACAATAATGGAGCCAGTGTCCCCAGCCTGCCACTGCTGCCATGACAATAACTGACTGTGCACAAGAGGACTGGGCATGGCCGATGGAAACCAGAGAACAGAGTGTGTAATCCCTGTCTGAGCCCGATGGGGCCTGGCCCAGTGGGCTCAGGGCTCAGTCCAGTTCAGACACTACGGCCAGTACTGCAGTGACAGGAAGGGGTCAGGTTTGAGATTGAAAGATTTTACTTTCTGGACACATGGCTGACAGATTGTAGTTGTGAGATTCCTGCTGTCTGTATCAAGGTCAGCTGCAGACAAAGCTAAGGTTTGTTAAACTGTGACGCCTGGAGATTGTGTATCATTTGCAAAGCAGCTGCTGGTAAGTGTGAATTTTTGATCCATGGGTCAGAGTAATATTTCTGGTTCAGGGATTTGACCTTCAAAATAAAAGCTGCTTTTAAAAAGTGTTAGAATTGAACTATTTGTTTCGTATTTAATCATCACAGGCCACGACTGGCAGAATAAATCTAAGTGATCAAAGTCAAAGTGCAGCATTTCCTCCCTCCTCATTTCCACCAGTGTGGTGCCCTTTAGCAAGGCCCTGGGGAGTTTCCAGGTGTGTTTAAATCTGTGAAAGTCTTAAGAGTATGTGCTCTCAGTGAACTGTCCCTGAATAAATAAAGGTTAAAAAACACACCCAGTAAAAGTTCAGATTTAATCTGTGCCTGAATAAATATTAAAATACCATCGGTGTCATGTGTTCAGCCCACACCTGGCACATCACTGGCAACTTTTTATACCAGAGCCAAATATAAATATGGGGCGGCAGTAGCTCAGTCCATGGGGACTTGGGTTGGGAACCCGTCCGGACCAAATATGGAGCGTGGACTGGTGGCGGGAGAGGTGCCAGTCCACCTCCTGGGCACTGCTGAGGTGCCCTTGAGCAAAGCACTGAACCCCCCAACCCCTCGGTGGGGCCTGTCCATGGCAGCCCCGTCACTCTGACATCTCTCCACTTTGTGCATGTATAGGTCCTGTTTGTGCATGTGTGTGTATTTCGGACCTGTGTGTTAATGACAACGGAGTGGAAAAATTGAATTAATAAAGAATATAAAATTAAAAAAAAAAAAAAAAAAATTACATAAGACATTCTTCATTTAAATGAATAGTTTTTTATAGATACAGTTTATTCGTGGTTTTTCTGGGTCATGCAGAATAAGCATATCATTTTGTTATAGATTGCTACTGAGTATTTTACAAAAAAAGTAAAGAAAAGAAAGTCAGGATGGAAATGGATTTGCATTTTTGAGGGCATATAGCTGATAGCAAATGCCACCATTTTTAATTTAATGTGAGTTCTTCTTTGAACACAGGTGTAGCTCTGCGGTGGCAATCTGTTGTGTTTACAGACAATTCCTGCATAGTATACCTTTAAAGCACAGTATACCTTTAAAGCACGCTATTATACAGAACTTAGCATACAAAAAGGAAACACAAAGTATTAATTATAAATATAGATTTCACTCATAGAGCAAATAATTTGAGAGCAAGTGGTGGTTACATTTCTTTTAGAAGTTGTAACAATGCAAATAAAGTATCAATCTGTTCAAAGTCTCTTTTCACTTTTACATAGATGACTACCAAATGTTCTCATGCAGGCGTCTTTTCTTAAAACTGCTGGAGTTTTAACATCACTAAGTTTATACAGTGCAGGCCTAGATGAGTGTTGTGACACATATTTTATGCATTATTAATCCCAGATGACATATGCAGTGTCAGATTCAGGCAGTGCTGTGAATTGCCGAATTTTAAAGGTGTCATTAATATCGCAAAATGAATCACAAATATCATTCTGGAGATTTTTAAACTGGGATGAAAACAATTAATTTCAAACTTTTTTCACTTTTAACATCTGTGCTTTTTATTTTTGTTGACAGATGCCCTGAAAGGATATGTTGTACTGTAGCCAGAAAATTCACCTGAGTGATGGGAGCAGGGATAAAGCTAATTTAACTGTAACTCTGAAGTCTTAATATGCTCTCAAACGTGCACTGGAGGAAGTGTTTCCACATGAACTGTACACGTCATTAAACAGAAACACATTCATAACACTGACAGATTTATTAGGGGGTCACGTAGCTTCAACCATGAATGGAATGAGTCAGTAGCTGTGGAGTATGGGCAGTTTGTTATCCATCACTATGGCTCTTCACTGTCAATAGTTAACGCTGGCTGGCAGCCACAGCAACAGACCGATCACTTTGCATGTCACAACAAACACAATGAGCTCTGTGAGGCCTGGAGAGCGGCAGATAACACGCAGCAAATGAACATAAACCAAATCTTCCGATGAAGCAGCCAGAGCTTCCTACAGAGGGACAAGGCCAATATTACTTACAACATGTTACTCGGATTTCAAGGTTTTCCGAACTGAAACCAAAGTCAAGAGCGCTGTTATCGGGCGTCAGATTAGCGAAGCATGGAAATAAGACTCTGCAGGGGTGAAATTGTGCTGCCAGTTTGCCTACAGCAAAACAAGCTTTGATCTGGAACGGGGAGTTCTCATTTTTTTCTGTTCACAGTCAGGCTGGGACTGGTGAGGGATTATGTCAGTCTGTGAAATATATATATATATGACAGACACCAGACAGGACTTTAAGCATGAGTCAAGAACAAACTACAAACTGTACAACAAAACATGGTTAGCAAAACATTGTGTTCAATGCCAAGTGTGTCACTGATCCGGACTGTACTGTCGAGCCTGCTAAACTTGGCAACCTCATAGAACAGGTTTGTATACACAACAGTGAGCTCACTTACAACATAGTGCTTCTACATCAGTCTGAATTCACCAACTGCATTAACAGATATATCCAACACAAGCACGTCACTGGAGTAATTCACCTATTCCACAAAACCTATCCGGTGAGACAGTCAAAAAATCTAAGCCAAACTTAATGGAACATACTTCTCTAGTGAGTAGAAATTGCTTTGTCAAACTACAGTATCCAAGGTCAATAATGACAAGCCTTATGTATCTAACTATTGTAATAAAGTTAAGTCACGTAACTCCTCAAGTAACCACAGAATATACATTAGAAAACAACTGCTGTGACAGATATCTCTGGGATGCTGGCTTGCAGCTCCTTTAAGGACAGAGATCAAATTAATTACACTTCAATGATCACTTGAATGTTTGGGTGTGTGTGGTTGTAGGTATTCTGTGTTTCTACTGTGTCTCTGAAAACACAACACTCTTCTGCAGGGTCCAGACCACATTCACTCAGCCTCTCTATGCTGGACTTTGGCATCTTTTTTCATCTGTTGAGTTCTGCCCATCCCAAGTGCAGACACACCGGCCCTCTCCTCCCTTGCCACACACACACTGCACTTAACATTTAATTATTATTATTATTATTTAATTTTTAAATTCAATTTTATTGTATTTCATATTTTATTCTATTTTGGTTTATTTTATATTATTATATATTATATATATTATTTTATTTGTTATTTATTGATTGATTATTATTTGTTTATTTTTGTTATAAATGTATTTATCCCTTTTTTTCCTACCCACTGTTTTACATAAATGTATCTCACTCATTATTCTTATTATTTACTGATATGTGTTGTTGTTATTATTGTCACTGCTGTCATAATTCCTCAGCCTCAGATGAAGGAGTGAGAGACTCCTAAAATGCTAATAAAATGTGTTAAAAATATCTTCAAATAACACCTGTTCCTTTCCCTCAATGAGAAAATGCATGATATATGAGTATGCAAATATTCTCATTCAAATGGTTTAAAGTATACTATGTTTGATTGTCTGTTGCTGTTTGTAAACACACTTGACACCGAAATTTTAAGTAAAAGCCAACCTCAGATTCACTCTCGTTTGGAGTTTTGCCTCACTCTGTTATATAATTTTATTATTTTTTTCAGTGCTGTGTCTCTTGGATGCCTGTTGCTTACAGTCTGGCACCTGGCCGCTACCTTTCTATGAAGCCAGACCTCACCTGAGCTCTGTGGGGGTACACGCCTGCAAAGATGAGAAGAAAAAGAGAAAATACAGACAGAGGGCAGAGTCTCGGCAGATAAATACCTCCCACACAGTTCTAGTGAGTCATAAGTGCTGACTGTGAGGGATTACTGCTGTACGAGTCTATACATTTCTTTTTAGAAAAATCATGCATAGTATAACTTCAGCTACTGCACACATGATGTCTCCTACTTCACCGAAAAGTTCACTCTGAGAGTGTCGTGTCTACATCACAAGTTGTGATATTACATAAACCATGCTTGTGTCCGTGTTAAATTCAGAAACATTCCTCCTTCAGCTGATGAATGTGAAAACAGCCGTATGGTGTCAAACTCTGCACACATTCTACTTTACTCTCACTGAGACTAGAAACTGACTCCAGCGCTGTCCCAGCAACACTGAGCTGCAGTGCAGTTATGGCCTGTGGAATATTGGCAGTGGGAAGCCGGCTGTCTTAGACTTTTGGCTCTCTGCAGCAGCATGTGTCCCTGTTCACCCCTGTGGGTCCTGGCAGCCTGTGAGACCTACTCCTCCCACACTGAGATGAACAAACGCTACACAGAATGACACAAGCCAGACACTGAGGGGTTAGAAAAGTGTGCTAGTAAGTAAGTGTCAGCTGCTTTCATGTCTCCATTAGTGGTTGTCAGTGTGGGGTCTGACCCTTCGTCGGCAGCGACATTCTGTGGTGCTCACAGCTAAATGAAGCAGAATTCCTCTGTGTTTTTATTAAATTTGTCACCAGATAAGCTTGTAGGGCTTACTCAGTGGTGGAGGAAGTACCTAAATCTTCTACTTAAAGGTCCAGTGTGTAGGATTTAGGAGGGTATATAAGCAGAAATGGAAAGAATAAGTATGTTCTCCTACATGTTTGGCACACGGGAGAAGTTTTAGTAGGTTGCAAGCCACAACCCTAACCACTAGATATCACTAAATCCTAATAACTAGACCTTTAAGTAAAAGTAGCAATACCTCAGAGGAGTAATACTCTGCTACAAGTAAAAGTTCTGCATTCAAAATCTTACTTAAAGTAATAATCTTGAAGATTTTCATTTAAATAAATGTCTGTTAAGTCATCATCAAATGAGGTACCACAAGGTGACTGAGCCTACGACCCACTGATGAAAGCCACTGCATTTGCAGTATTACGAACTGGGTGTCTGCGGTGACAGTGCAGAGAAAAACCACAAGCGCCGCACACTTAGTGACGTGTTTCTATCACCCAGCAGTGGATGGTCTGCCAGAGAGCTTAGGCAGAAGGACGTAATAGATCTGGGGTCTCATTTATAAAACAATACGTAGGATCCATACTAAAAATGTATGTACAGACAAAAGCCAAGAATGGTGTGCGCCAAAAAACATTCAACAAGTTCTACAACCAGGCTTCCACCTCACCATCTGTGTCGCCAATTTTCTGTCTCTAAAAAGGTTGGTAAACATGGCTCAAAGTGTCTCCCATCGTCTGTTTCTATACATCACAACTTTTGCATGGGAAGTGGCATAAGCCTTTTTTGGGCCTTTGTTTTGTAATAAATAAAGACCCCTGCTCTTCAACTCACTGTGTGAAGCAGTGTACTGTGTCTTCTGGTCTCTGCTATTGTTGTGAGTAAATGGTTGCTATGGCTGAACAAAGAAAAGAGCGATGACTACAGACGATGAAACTTCAGGAAAACTTGCAAATCCACAGGCGACACTTAAATGGTCTCTGGGAGGTGACATCTGAAAACACAACTGCAATTACTGCTTATCGCCATACGCACCGCAAAAGAGACCAAAACAGAGTTCTTTGAGATTGTAATTTTAAGTAACGGTACCAAATTATGACCATCAAATTATACTAAAAGTAGCCCAAGTATTCATTATGCATAACTTCATATTTCAGAGTAATATATATTATATTCTTGGATTATAATTAGTGATGCATTTATGTGTTGATCAGTTTAATGTTGCAGCTGGTAAAGGCGGAGCTAATTTTAATGACTTCATATAGCACTGGGTAGTTTAATCTGTTATAAAACATCATAATTTAGTAGTTGATTTATATTTGGTATTAGTAATTTGAATTTGTAAAGTAAAATAAATGTGGTGAAGTAAAAAGTTTAGTATTTCCTTCTGAGCTGTAGTGAAGTAGAAATATAAAGTACTATAAAATGGAAATACTCGAGTAGAAGAACCTCAAAATTGTACATAAGTACAGTACTTGAGTAAATGCACTTAGTTACATTCCACCACTGGGATTAGTTGTGTTTCTTGGTCAGAGGCTGTGTGGTTTGATGCAGGTGTGTGAACTCCATCAGAGTGGAACTGAACTTTTCGCCTAACTCTCAGCAACAAAAAAGGGAAAAAGTGTATTTCCTGAAATGTCAGACTGCTCCTTTGAGCTGCAGGACTTTTGATTTAGTGCTGGCATTTACCTGAGCCCAGTGGTTCTTGAACACAATCATGCAGGTCTCTGGATCCACCCCTTTCAAGACCAGAGACTGCCCGTCTCTGTTTCCATTGGCAACCATGGAGGCCATCTTGGTGACCGGATCATATGTGGGTTAAACCATGTCATAGGCAGGAGAAGGAGGACATTCCTGACTGCTTACTGGGAGCAACCACAACCACAGAAGGAAGCATAATCACAGAGGCCCTGAGGACAAAGACAAAAAAGAAACACAGGCAGACATCATTATACACAGAGCCACAGAAAGTTGCTTCATAAAGTAGCAGCACAGATGCACAGATATGACTGGTGACTGCAGCGGGTTTCTCTCCCTCTCTGCCTCTGCATGGCCAGACAGCAGCTATGACAGGCATGCAGGAAAGAGAACAATAACAGGCAAAGTCATATGACTCAGTGGAGGAGAGAAAGAGACACTCGACTTTGGCTCAGAGAGCTGCCTGCCACACTATGCACTTCGGACTGAGCTGTCAAATTGCTTTTGGACTACCTCAGACGCCAGGAGTGGATTCCTGCAGGCCCCCTGACATCACTCTCATTACAGAAACATTTTTCGACATCAGAAGGTGAACGGCGACTGGGTGTGAACGACTCTGGCTGAATGTGGGGCGTTAAGGGGGGGAAGAAAAGACAACATATTTAGGCAAGTGAGGTCCACATTGCTCACATTGCTTGTTTGTATAAAACAAGATATTATTTTAGCTGAAAATAGCCCCGGGGCAGCTTTGCGGATCAGTTCCAACACTCACATTGGCACCGTGGAAATCTGGAAGATGTCAACCTTTTCCCCCAAGAAAGGAACTACTTTGTTGTTTCTCTTGGCGAGGACGTTACTGGAAAGACTGATTCTGCTAAACAAGACAGAAGTTTTCTTTGACAACTCTGAGTGTGCTGCTTTTTCAAACGGGATAATGTGAGGAGAAACCATCAAGGATAAATTCAGTTCTCTGCTATACTGTACAATGTTTACAAGCCCGCGCTTCAGGAGTAAGGATGTTAGGATCTGCCTTATCTCGCCTTGTTTCCTCTGCCTGCAGACAGTGGATGTTTGTGATGACTATCATTACAGTTTGAAATGATGACATATGTATACAAAAATCACAGCCATGTTTACAGGATCGCGCACATAATCTCTCCAAGATCATTTAACACGACTGCAGCCGACTGCAGCCATGCTAACAGTCGGGATGCTCCTAATGACTAATTTCCCTGACGTGTGACCGGGAGTTTAAATTTAGACAAGACAACTAGTCTTAAAGAAAGAAAGCACTCAGGAAAAAGCCAAAACTGAGCACAATTTAATTCATAAGGTTAAACTTTGTCCAAAATGTTGCATATAAGAGCCATATTGACATTGTTAATCGCATATATCAAATACCAAATCATATTTTAATTAAAAAATGCAGCTGTGTGGCAACCCTGCACCGGGCATTACCTACATTGCACATTATCCTAAATACACAATTACAACTCACAACATAAAATCATAATAACACCAAACAACACTGTTTTTATGAGATGTCATCTTAAATCTGGCTTGTGTTGAAATTAGTAAGCTAACAGATGCTTGTTTTTCATAAAGCAACATTAAACTAGGAAGATTGCTTGTCAGTGCAGTTTATATCAATATGTAGTTAAATGTGTACATCAAAGCTACTCTTACTTTTCTTGCATTTCACACAGCACTTAGAAAAAATTTGAACATCCACAACTCCCGCCTCCCTCCAAAGTCCCATCCCCCTTCTGCAACTCCATCTCCCTACAAAGGCCTACTCCCTCCTCCTCCATTACGTCCTCATTACGTCTATGATAGACGTAGTTGGCAAGGTAACATTAGATACACCGAAGAGGAGAGCGAGTGTAACATTACAACCAAGACAGTCAATCGCAACCCCAGAGTTTTAAAACTCAACCGGAGTCAGTGATGACTGATGAGTTTTAGAATAAGGTTACAGTGCTAATGTTAGATAGTAGTGTTAACGTTACTAGTAAGTGGAAACGCACAAGGAAGAGCGGTTATGTCAGCCGGAGGCCTCCACGTGGGGAAGACAGACAGGACGCTCAGCCAATTATTGCTTGGTCGGAGTTTTCTTAGAACCATTTGAGAATATTATTATTATGAGTTTTTATATCCGGTGGAATTCACTTACATTTTAGTGTGCCATCAGCTTATTAATTTTAACCTAAACAAAGACAAGTGTAAAATTTCCAGAAAGGTAAGTGTTGATTTAAAAGAATAATAATAATTTTTATTTCAATAAAAAAGTCTAACTGACTTGTTTTTCTGGCGCCGACAAGCAAGGGTAGAACCATTTACTCAACTAGTCAACCAAGTGCGCACATCCCTAGCTAACGACACTTTCAGGCAGTACTTTGACACAGTGGTATTTTGAGCTAAATGCTAAAATCAACATGCTAACACGCTCACAATGAGGACGAATGACAGTGACAATGACAGTGGTAATTTGGCAGGTAATGTTTGCCATGTTCACCGTCTCACCTTAGCATGTTAGTATTGCTAGCATGCTAACAGTTGCTAATTAACACAAAGTTGGCTGATGGGAATGTTATCAGTTTTGCAATAGTGCCGAAGTCACGCCCCTTCCGGTAGAGCTCATGGGACCTTAGATCAGAAAAGATATGAATGGCAGTGAATGGGGAGAGCAATATTATCTTTTGTTCCCGTCTGAGTTGCGACGTGAGATCTAAATATGTTGTTAATGAATTTAAAACATAAATTTTAAGGTCAAGAAAGTCATACTTTGTGGTAAAACTGTTGAGATATAAGTTTTTTATTTAGAAAGACTCAAGAGTACACAGGAGGAGGTCGCGTATGTGACGTCATAGCTTTCACTCGCTTCCTGCAGCTTGGCCTCCCTGCTGAAATTCCACTGTTTTATGATTAATCGATTTATGATTGAAGATGTCTGTGTGTTTTGTGCCAGGTTGCAGTCACTCCAAGATGCAGGAAGCGAGCGAAAGCTATGACGTCACATACGCGACCGCCTCCTGTGTAGTTTTTCTAATTACGTTTTTTCAAAAGCTTATATCTCAACAGTTTTACCACAAAGTATGACTTTCTTGACCTTAAAATTTATGTTTTAAATTCATTAACAACATATTTGGATTTCATGTCACAACTCAAACGGGACCAAAAGATAATATTTCTCTCCTCATTCACTGCCATTCATATTTTTTCCAATCTAAGGTCCCATGAGCTTCACCGGAAGGGGCGTGACTTCGGCACTCTACAGTATATTAGGACATAAATCAAAGTATTGGGCAAATTAAATTTTGATTTGTCCAACGCTAATGAATATTGGCGCCAAAGGGAAATTCATTGAATTACCAAAGTTATTTGGATTCATCATCTGGGAACCATGAATGTATTTACAACATTCTTGTGCCAATCCATTGAGTAGATGTTGAGATATTTCACTGAATAATTGAGACATTTTATCTGCTAGTAGAAGAAAAATTGGGGGAACACCAGAGTTAGGATTCATCCTCCGGGCAATGTGGATATTTGTACCAAATTTTATGGCAATCCAGCCAATAGTTGTTGAGATATTTCACTAAAAACCACAAATGTCAAATTCATAATGGCACTAGAGAAAAAATCACCAAAGACCTTGAATGTTTGTACAAAATTTCATTTGAATCCATCCAGTAGATATTTAACTCTGCACAAAGTGGTGGACCAAACAACTGCCAACATCCCTGGCCCATGTGGCCAGCGTGGCTAAAAGGATATGTCATGGTTTAAGTCTGTCTGTCTCTCACTGACACAACATCAGGACGAAGTTAAACACTCACACTAAACAATACAGGATCATATGGACTCTGTCACCACAGGGGATCAACTGTAAAACACGCACCAGCTGCATGCAATAATACCAAATTAGAGCCTCAAGCTCCTGCCCCTAAACGTGCCTCTCCACCAATCACAGCTCACCCTCTTCTTTTGAATCCACTTTGCCCCAGTACCACAGAAACATCCCCACCAACCACAGAGTTTAGGCATAACAAGGCACGCAAGTCAAAATTTCACCATCTGTTTTCAGTTAGAGGAGAGTTGCAGGCTTGGTGGATTCTTGTGAAGGAATGTAAAAGCAGCGTGGTGAGTGTGTCAGACTGTGAGTGTGTGTGTGTGTGTGTGGGAGGGGGTATTTCTTACCTTCGCTGAACCATCTTTAAACAAGGACGGGCCGCTAAGCAGATGAGGACCTCATTCTTGTCCTGTTGTCACACAAAAAAAGGAGCGATAAGTCAAAAGAGGAGCAGGAAGTGAGTGTCCGTGTGAGAGGCCAGGCATGTTGGGAAGTGACTGGACATGAGTAAGCTTCTCCGAACGCCACTTGGACAGAGATGGAGAGGGAGGAGGTTACAGGGAAGGAGGGAGGGAGGGGGAGGGAGTGAAAAAGGAAAAACACTGTGAGAGAAAGTCTACAGAAAAGGAGGAGGCACAAGAAAAATGACAGCTACAGTGTTCACATGCCTAAAAAGCACAGAATAAACCAACTGTGAGCCAGCACTTCATATTTCTGTAGGAATCCAACAACAATTTCAAATCCTCATGATTCCTCCATCATGGGAGAATAACACTATTGTCCCCTCCAATTAGTGCTGTCATGTAATTGGCATCCTTCTCAACTGTGAGAGGCCCGCTCCTCTCCAACATTACAATCTGCCCTCTGCGGCACTTTCACTGAGCCTTTGTGGGAATCGTGTCATGTGATGCACTCACACTGACCATATAAACTCTCTGCCGTTGATGTTTTGGTCTGCTGAAATCTAAAAAACGTGGGTTTCTTGGAAAACACGCAACCTTTCATAAAAGCGTGATGTCGTGTGAGAGTGAGAGGGAGACAGATGGAGATGTGTGTGTGGGTGAGTTTGTTAAAAAGAGAGTCATCAAACACTCATTTTGTTTTCTGTGCTTCTCAATGGAATCACACATGCAGTTTTTTGCCCACAGCAGCAAAGCACAGAAGCCACCCATGGAGTTGGACACTATTTTCAATGCAAGTCAAAGTGACTCACTTTATTTTTTCTTTGCAAACATACATGCAATTTTAAGATCACTGCCTCATTCAGGACACTTTGACATGAGGACAGGAGGAGCTCAGAGACTGAACCACCAACCTTGTGATTAGAGGTTGTCCCGTTCTACCAACTGAGCAACAGCCGGAAACGTTAACTTAATTTTGCTTTTTAAGGCATTCATCCTTTATAAGTGGAATCATAACGGTCCTGTGTAATCACACCTCCTACTGTATGTATGTCAGCAGAGAAAAACTGATATCAAGAAATGTAAACATTTTACATAACACACATTTTACCCTTTCACATAAAACTGATTTAACCAAAAACTAGTTGCTCGGCTTCACTAAACAACTGATATTATTATACTGCAGGTATATTGGTACATGTTGGCCAATAATTAAGAAGAAATGCCAAGAATGTGTTTGAGAGATTTAAGAAACAGCGTCATTATTACATAGTTTGTCCACCAGGGAGTCAGGGATCCTCATAAAATTACTTCACGTAAAAAAAATAAAATAAATTGACAGTTGATTGAGGCAGATGGACTAAAATTAAACTTAGGTTGAAGGGTAAAATACAGTCTGTTAATTAAAATGATGAGTGTGCCTGTGATTTATTATATTCTGACCCAGCTTCCTCTGAGTATCTCTGCTTTCCACCTCAGAGACTTTAATACTCTCATTCTAGATTTTCTTTGGGGCGACTCACAACATTGTTTAGTGATGAAGAAATTACAGACTTGCATTGCACAAAACAAAAAAAGTGTTAACATTATCATAAAAGGTTTTTTAAAGGTGCTCAATGTGGAATTCAGAGGGTCTGGACAGTAGAGGTGGGGAAAAAAATTGATAGAGCATTGTATCGCGATATTTTTTGTGTGGCAATATGGTATCGTCACACAGTGCCAAGTATCAACTTTTTTAATTATATAAATTATCAATATTATAAATATGAATTAAACTTAATGTTGCCTACTTAAATAATATGATCAGTTGCCTTTTACAGTTAAAAAACAGGTAATAAATTACGACATATCAAAATGTATTTTATCGCAGCATATTGCAACACATGTAAAATTGCAGTAATATTGTATTGTGACTAAAGTATCATGATAATATTGTATCGGGGATCCTCGAGTGATTCTCAGTCCTACCAGACACAGTTCTCAACGATGTTAACAGTGCTGACAGAGCTAACAATGTTAGGAACTGGAGGGCAGGCACTACATTTCCACATCAACAGCTTCCAGATATCACCGGTAACTGCAGTATGAGCAAAGTGCAAAGCTGTGGCTATGAGCTAGTCAGTGGCATACACACATGCACTAACATATACATGCTGCTACCACAACAGACCACGGAGAAGCTCGGATTACAGCACACACAGAGGTGGCTTGACTTCATTCTCTGCTCTGGAAACCATTACTTCACGATATCTTTATATAGCAAATACTGGTTTGCTGCTATACCAATGCTCTGAATGTTGCATGCAAATCATTTAAAACTCTAAATTATCAAAATATTGGCCACAAAAATTCATTATTGTTTGGACTTCAGTCACCAGTTGAGGAAAACAGTGACAGACAAACATTAGCGTACCGATGAGTCATAATTTGGTGAAATATTAGAAGGGAAATGTGTTGAATTATCATGTCCTGCTGAGCCCGCTCTGACCTGAACATGCATAAAACCAGGAAAGGCTGAATGGGGCTCTTTATTCAAACATTTTGCCAGGGTAACCTGATCTGCTGTGGTCCGTACATCAGCGTGCTTTGATCAGACTCATTTTCTTCAGCTTGTTTCATCTGTTTATCAGCCTCACTTTACCTCTCAAGTTCTTTTTCAACCGTCTCAGTGTTGGTCCTGTTGTCTCGTAGGTTAACCATGCTGACAGGTTATTGTCAAAATCTTTGAGTTTCATACGGAGCCCCTGAAGGTTTTGTTAGTGTTGTTTTTGTCAGTGGTAAACAGACTGTGAGATTAGCCTGATGTAAGTGGGGATTAGCTCCTTTCAGACAACAATACACAACTGCCCTCCTCCTCAATTATGCTCCATGTGGTACAGAACATTTCTCCCTTGATCTATGAGCCAAATAGGTCAAGATTTGGATTTACAAACTCATACACCATAGCTGAGACTGAGTACCAGCGTCTTATAATTCTCTGGAATATGAAATATGCAGTTTTTACAGCACAACAAAGACATGTTTTTGAAGAATAAAATGTGCTTTTCAAATTAATCTTGTAAAGGGCCTATTAATGAAAGTCATGACCTACTTTGTGCTCTCATTTACAGTACCTGCTGTCATGTTGTCACACAGAGGGAGAGCCCACAGTTACCCAGAAGTCACTGCTCTACTTGCTCAAAATAACCTGAAATACAGTAGAGCCAGAAATGGGACGAGCAGAGCACACGCCAAAACATAGGTTGTCAAAAATACATCTTTCGTGCATGTGTGTGAATTGGGTCTTGAGATCTGAATGTTTAGATGAGAATGCGGCTTTGTGTGTGTGTGTGTGTGTGTGTGTGTGTGTGTGTGTGTGTGTGTGTGTGTGTGTGTATTCGTGTGTTTACAATCGCAAACTGAGGGCATAGTGATCTCTTTGCTCCACAAGCCTCCCTGGATTCTCCTAATTTCCAATTATCCAATTATGGCAATTTGATAATTACACATATTTCTCGCTTCCACGTCTCCACAGTCAGAGACAGGATCAACAGAGAAGACAAATCCAGTCTGGGATGCAGATGCAGTTGGATACAACCATAGACACTTATTCTTTTTTACATATGAGAGAACCTTTAGACGTCACAGCGTCACATTTCTGAGAAACACACAATACCAACACTGATAAACGTCATTCTCAGAGTATGATTCAGTAACAATGCATTAATTCTTTCCCAAATATATGTCAGTGTTGAGGACTGTGGATTATTTCCACCTACCATCCAAATCAGAATTAGGTTTACTGCCATGTAGGTTTTCATATAGAAAGAATTTGCCTCAGTAATTCGGTGCATAACAACTATAAGAACCACTTAAGCACATATTAATACTTGGTATGAATTTCTGTGTTGATATGACGTATCATATAGGTTCCAACCGAGGATTGCAAACTCATTACAAATCAGGAAGAAAGAAACTTGTTTCCAACAGGCAATTAGAGAAAATACATGAGACGCTACAACACAGTTATTGTTGCTGCTTTCTAAGTGAACAATAAGCTTTGGTGCACTGATTATATTCCTCTCTTCTCACTGCTCTCCTTCTTTTGACTTGTTTTCTCTTTGATTTATTTGGTGTCGGGCCGTGATTGAAGGTCTTACAAGCCAAGTATTCGGTCACACCAGCAGTTTTAAACTCAGTACTTTTTACTGCTACTTTTTTTGGAAGGTTACATCATGTTTTTGAGGTATTGCTTCCTGTTGGTTGGATGCATTCATTTATTCCTGTGGGTCTGATGCAGATGTGGAACTAAGTCACACACATGCAAGTCACAAACAAGTCTCAACCTTCAAGTCTCAAGCAAGTCCCAGGTTCTGTGGGTGGGAATCAAACACATTGAGTCCCTGCTTTAAGTCGAGCAAGACAAGTCAAGTCAGTTCAAACAAGTCACGAGTCAGTTCATTTGAAATTCTGATCATCTAATCAAGTTTCTATATTCAAATCAGTGACACAGACAGTGGTCATAAAAAGTTTTATGTTCAACATTAATGAGGACTGTTACAACCTTATAAAATTTACTGATAATTGACATTTAGTGGCAATCAATAATAACCCTCCTAAATGAACAACAATGGAGAGTGAGGCTTTGAAATTATAACCCTGTAGCTCTTAAGGGGCTCTACAGTGAGAGCAGAAGCCAATAAGCTAGTAAGTTAGCTAAAAAGACACATCAAAGTTTCTTTGTGGGTTTTATAGAGATGGATGAAGTTGATGCTGTGGTGGTTGTGTCACTGATTTCTGAGCTGCAGACCTTGCATACCACTGTTCTCACTACAGTCACCTGCAACGTAATCCTTGAATCCAAATGTTAGTATTTTTAGTGGAGTTGTTACGATACCAATACCAGCATCAGAAATGCCTTTGCATTAGCATGCAGATCAAGTTGCAGTGTGTAGCCACCACTACAACTACTGTTTTAGAGTGGCCAATAATACCTAATTTCTGGTAAATGGTCAAATTATGTCAATTAAATAATAAAATAAAGTTCTCTGGCAACCATTCACTGTATGCATTTGTTTATGTTTTACAAAAGGTTTAACCTGAGCCAAACCCTAAAACAATGATAGTAATCATTTTTGATCCATATAGGGTTAGCAGTATGCAGCTTTCATTTATTTTTTCAGTGGCATGGTATCAGATTGGTACCCAGTATTAGCCAATATGCAAATTTAGGTATCAGAATCGGTACGAGGACGGATAAAAATGGTATCAGAAGTTCTCTAATTTTTCAATTAGCCCCCTTAATATAGCAGCCTTGTGCGCTGGCCTCTGCTGGTTTGCCGTGTCCTAGTAGGCTGTACACATTTTACTAGAACTCACCCAAATATGTTCCAAAAACAAGACGAATCTTCTCAATATCTAGAAAAAATCCAAGTAATTTATTAAAAAAAAGTCCTTTTGAGTCATCTATCTCAAGTCTAAGTCAAGTCTCAAGTCAGGTTGAGACCTTTATCAGTGTTTTTCAAGCAAGTCTTAAGTGCTAAAATTTGCAACTTGAGTCTGACTCGAGTCAGATCATGTGACTCAACTTCCCTACCTCTATTGAATAGTAATGTCCACGTTAAAATATGAAGCTCAACTCAGGAAAATGAACAAAGCTAACACTAATTCTAAAAACCAGGTGTCTTTACACAAAGCCCTGTGTGTGGCTCGGGCAGTGCTTCAGTGCTGCTGCAGCTCAAGTCCTTCCCAAGAGTGGTGTGCATTTGGCTCATCCTCATGGAGGAGGAATCAGATAATAGCCAGGACTTGTTATACACAATCCATATTTGCTAAAACATGTCATGTCTTTCCTGCATTGCCAAATGCAAACTACTGCATTGGTTAAAGTAATTACTTATTCATTACAGCTGGAAACTAGGAATTTCTATTCAGTAGGAATGGCTTTACAAGTGGTGTTGCATATGGAGCAACAGGCTCTTGTCTCCTCACCCACAAAGTAAATATGATGACAAAGTGAGAACATGGGCTTGGCTGTTGTGCTGCAGCTCAGCGTTTTGCCAAAGTAGCTTTGACACAATGAAAGGAGCAAACGCAGGGGAAAAAATGAGAGCGAAATTCTTGCCTCCAGGGGTTTTGTCATTTTTTGTCTGATCTGGTTTCTGGTATTGTCAGCTTTATGCCATCCCAGAGGTTTTCAACCAACAGGCGTGGCCTGGACAAACAGCTTACAGGCAGGACACACCCTTCACTCAGAATACAGATCATCTTTCTTGCTAAACAGGAGTTTTAAACCTCAATCCCACAGACCTGATTAATATACAGAGTGGATATGATCCACTTTTAACACATTACACCACATTGTTTTTCTAAACTTTTGTCCAGACTGAGGTATTTTGGGTGCTAGATACTAAACTGTAACTTCCAGCTGAGTTTCATTTCTCTTGAACCAGCCTTATTATAAAATTGACAGTGGCCAACTGGCAGCCATGGCAACCCAGATACAGACAGGCCCATTAAAGTGATAGTAGCTGATGAAATATTTAAGGGCTACAGGTGAAGCCACTGAAGGGACAGATAGTGCCTGGTCTGATCATTTATAGTGTTTACCATTCTCAACCAATCGACAACACAGCAGGAAGGAAAAAGGTCATTTATTTTCTTATCTGTGTCTCTTTTATTCCCCTCAGTGACCGCTGTGTTGGGCCATTTATCTTCAGGACAAACACAGATTAAGACTGAACTCATGTTTAGAGCAAATTACAAATTTAAAATGGACACAAGGATATCTTACGTGATCATGCATCTAATTTTTGCTGTTAAATGTCATGGAGACAAATTAATAAAGAACAACAATTAAAATTAATTAATCACTATTAATATAATTTGATTTCTCAACATTAGCTTGTGTTGTTAATGTGCTGAGTGGCTAACTAGCATCTTGAATCCGTCCTGACAATCTTCCTGTGTCCCCTTTTTGAGTGACAAATACAGACTACCACCACCTGCTGGTATGGAGAGTTATGCCTCTCATGCAGGCACAAAACATACATGCTGACTGACCCTTGACTGTAGTCTTTGTGGTGTGTTCAAGTGCAATTTTTTTGGCCCAGACACAGGGTCGGTGAGGCAAAGCAACAGTTGACCTTCATTGCCACTAGTTCTTTGGTGTTGGTTTGGTGTGTCTGGGCCTTTATTGTGAAGAGAAGAGGAAAGAGGAGAACATTTTAAAGCCAAGTTTTGCTATTGTTAAACTAAGTCTGCAATGCAACTTCACTGTATCATACTTAAATCATAATTGTCTATATAACCCCACAAAGCCTGTCGTAGTCTGTTTCTAAACAACGAAAGCCTACCAGGTGCTGAATAATGAGTGTAAATAGCTTATGAGATAAGACTGTGATTATGTAAGCAGATCTATAGCGGTGTTGCTCCGCGCTGCATGTCTGTGGATTCTCACATGCACATGAGGGCTAACAGGGTGTTGGCTGTTGTATTCAACTCCAAACTGGTTTTAGAAACAGGCTGTTCCCACAATATTGCTCAGTGATCACGAGAAAAGATTCATTAGCATGTTCAAACACAAAGGTGCTCAGTGTAGCCAGGAGGGGAGAAGATGAGGCAACAGCAGTACCAAACACCCGCAAGGGAAAAATACTGTGTTCCAAAAATTGAGCTCAGTGAAAGAAGTAGATAAAGACATAAATAGGACAACAGGAGGATAAAAGAGCCCTTATGCCCCATTGTTAGGATGAAAGACATGGTGAACTTCACATGCTGTAAGTCTCTTGAAAGAGGGCTCAGCCTACAGTAGAGAGAGGGGCTTTTTACTGTAACCAGGTGAGATAGTATCCTGCTTCCTGCCACTGATATTTGCAAAGAGAAATGTCAGCTCTCCCCTGTGTATACACGAGTCATTACATGTACTGTACATTATGTGTGTATACAGAATGTACTGATTGGTCTTCACTCAGGGGACTAAGATGTAACCTTGGATAACACTGTGAAAGGACCATAGAACATAGCGTAATGTGTTTTTTTTTTTGTAACGTTCCGACGAGCCACCGACTAAAAATCCCAACTTTTCACATTTTTTTTTAAATTTATCCAACAGTATATCAATTATATTTTCTGTAAACTTTATTTCTTTATCATCATCTGTAATCATGGTCCAGTGCCAGGTATATCATTCTCATGGAAACATCTTAATTGATTTCATTTTTACTAAATTATTTAATTTATTCTTTATTTTATCTTATTCTGTTTTATTCTATTTTTATTGCTTTATGCATTTATTTATTTGTTGCCTAAAAACAGTCCAATTTAATCTAAACAAGACAAGTCTAAAGCCATGGGCTCTGCAAGAATTTACTCAGACCAGACTGCCAGGAACGCTGCTGAGCCTTGCTTCCAATTTTCCCAGTGGCTACTGGCATTATTGCAGCAAAAAAAAACCCTGCTGCCCAAAAAACTTCCCACAGGGTGTTTCTGAAAAAGAGACAACAGCAAAACCACTGACAAGACACTTTGAACTGCAAACAACGTCAATTACGAGTCTTTCTATTAAGATTTTTTGATCCATGGAGGTTTTCAATTCTTGAAACTTTCCTCTAGCTGAGAACCGCGATTTACAAATCTGTAATGTCATCACAATGTAAAGTCTATGAGTCGAGTGGGGGAAAGCAGGAGAAACACAACTACGAATGATTAGTGGGCCACATACAGTGGTAGTAAAACTGAAAGCTAGAAAGTTTTTGCCTTATGTGTCAGGCGAGCAGTTCCATTGAACTGAATGGGGCGCCATCTTACAGTCCGGTATCTAGTTATAGATCTAGGCCTGTGTGTTCACTATGGTCACTAACATAGCTTAGCATGTCAGAATGCTAACATTAATAATACCTATAATGCTGATGGGAATGCAATTAGTTTTGCAGGTATTTGGTCATAAAATGAAGAAATCTTGACCTGATGATGGCGCTACATGAAACACCAGGGGGTCCCAAATTTGTCCTGGATAGTTGTCCGAATGTGTGGATCAAATTTCACATCAACAGTTGTCGAGACGTTTTTCTCAAAAACACAAATGTCAATCTTCAAGGGGCTCAATGCGAAATTCAGAGCATATGAGTTGTCTGGACACGGTTCTCAACATGGAGGTGGCTGAGCCGGCAGCTGGCAGCTAACAGTGCTAACTCCATAAACAGCACTAAACAAAGGCAACGGTGCTGACAGAGCAAACGGTGTTAACCATGGGGGGGCACAGAGGGTGGATGCTACGCTTCCATCCAGATTTCAGTGGTAATCGTCACTTGAGCACAGTGCAATGTGGCAGCACACAAGGCTAGACCAGGTTACCAAAACAAACCACAGAGAAGCTCAGATTACAGCACACAGAGAGGTGGCATGACTTCATTCTCTGCTAAGGACACCATTACTCGACTCTCTTTACATAGCACATAGTGTTCTGCTGCTGTATTAATGCTCTGATTGCTGCATCCAGCACTTTTAAAGGTTGCGCTAGAGGAAAAGTCAGTGCATCACTAAAGCCCTTAGGATTAATTCTCTAAACACCATGTATGTCTGTACAAAATTTCACACCAATTCATACTGATGAGATATTCCAAAGTGATGGAACAACCACCAGATTGACACTGCCAGCCCAAGCGTCACACCAGTATTAGAATCAGCCTTAAAGACCCAACATGTGTAATATGTGTGCAACCATAGAATGTAAACTCTTCACAGCATTACAACCCTCCCATTTATCATAACTGAAATATTACGAATGCTTTCAGATGCTTTAAACAACAGGTCATAGCACATTTTCACTCTGTTTCTTCCTGACCCCCCACAAGCTAAATTACCACATTCTATGTGCACAATGTGGGCTGGTGACATCATTCCTACATTCATGTTAGTATGAGGCTTCAGCCCATCCCCACACTACAATAGGCGCCTGTCAGTGATAAGAATGTGTTTGGTGTGGGTATATCCTATCTCTGCTCCTGCTGCTTCCTCTATAACTCGTTTGCATCACATCTCACTTGCTGATAAAAGAAAAAAACATGTTGCGTGTGGAATGGCAGATACAGCATGTCTGTGAAGTCCGCAGATGTTTATCAGAGATGATGAGAGCAAGCTGCAGCACTGCACTCATATAATCAACCAGCTGGATGAAGACAGGGGTTTGAAAAGCTACAGTATGATACACAGCTTACTCAAAAAGTTTGAGTTTGTTTTTAAAGGGAATACAGTGCATACCAAAATGCCTGTAGGGCTCATCTGTGTCAAATATTTGCTTGGGTGTGGATGACTAGTGAACCTGTTTTTGTCAGTTCTGTTTTCACCCTTTTAAGACTTTGCCTTTGCCTATGCCTGAAGAAAGTCACAATGACCGAAAGCTTGCATTAAACTGATATATGCACAGTGTTTGAGTGTGCGGCTGCTGTTTTGTTGTTTTTTAGGCACTAAGTTCAGCTCAAGCACCTCTTTAAGTGTTCTGCCTACGGATGAGCGGTGGCTTTTTTCACTAAGATTTTGCCTTTAAAACAAGTTCAGCTGAGGAAATGAAAAGGTTTTCTGTACCTTTCAAGTGGCTGCACACTTCCCTAAATTATGACCTTTTTTTCTCAAAAATATTCAAGGCAAAAGAGATGCAAACTAATGTAGTAGACACCTGCCTCTTACACCTCATGCAAAGTGTTTTACTTAACGTCCATATGCTTCCTGTGGCAGATGACAAACTGCAGGCCGCCTGAACATAACTAGTGCCTTAATTCTGGGTCATTCCTGGACAACAGAAGTGGTTCAGCCAGATTCAGTTACTATCTCTATTCTTTACGCTCTAAAGAGAAGCTTTTTTAAAAGATGTCACAGAGAGTTTGCCAGGGGAAATAGGGTGATTCTTTGTGCTAACAAGAACACAGGCCAGCCAACAAATGGGCCAAGATGTAGGCCAACTTTTAACACAATAACACAACTGACCACTCTGATGTCTGTATGTTTTCGTATGGAGCTAAATTCGAAACGTCAATAGCTTGACCTAGCAAAGGCTTGACAGCATAGGGACAACAGCGAGCCCCAAGGCTATCTCATTAACACATATCGAATCTGTACACAAACAAAAATGTAAAAACTGGCAATATCACTGATGAAAAGACTCCTGGAAATCACTGCACCTGACTTTTGTATGCTAAAAAATATAGCATTTATCCTCTCTATAACTACAAATTGTATCTGTTGCATTTCTGTTGATGTATGAATTGAATAAATGTGATACAAAGTCAATCAGTCAGTCAGTCATTGGTGAGTTTTGGAATTGCTTTTCACCCTTAAAGGTCCAGTGTGTAGGATTTTGGGGTATCTATTGGCAGAAATGGTATAATATTCATAACTATGTTTTCATTGGTGTATAATCACCTGAAAATATATATGATATTGTCGCGGGTCCTCTCCCAAGGAGTCTGCCATGTTGTTTCTACAGTAGCCAGGAAGAGACAAACTAAACACTGGCTCTAGAACTCTTGATGGGACCATTCACGTTTTTGCGTCGGCCATCATAGTTCTCCTACACACTTAGCACATGGGAGAAGTTTAAGTCCTGCAACCTCAGCACTGGGTGCCACAAAATCCTACACACTAGGCCTTTAAAGAGAGCCAAGGTGGCCGCTTGTCCATGCAAACAGTGAATGCATCTGATACCATTCACATAACCATAAATATAAAGATACAGTTCACCTAAACACACGTTATATCTTGGTTGTTTGACCCAACAAATTCTTTTACCTTTGGACTACCCGGACTAGACATTCACCCCTGTTTCTAGTATTTAAGATAAGTATGGTTAATCCCTCCCCAGCTCTAGCTTCATACTAACCACACAGACATGACAGTGGTATTAACCCTCTCATCTCACTATTGGAAAGGCAGCCCACAATGTTGAACTATTCTGTTAACGGACACAGAGGTGAAATTAAAGGCTACGGTGACATTTTATTTTCAAAAAAATACAGCTGGTCACCACTGCCACACAGCTTTCATGTTGTGTGTGACTTCTTAGGGTCAGCGTCAGGGCATGGGTGGGGAAGGTGGGGCTAATCCCAAACATGAGACAGAGCTGAGCTGGCTGTGTCTGAGATGGGAATGGGGGGACAGGTTAACACACTACAACACCTGCTGGTATGGTGACTGCAGCACCTGTTTCACTTAAATTTCCCACAAGTTCTGCCAAATGTATCTATTTAAATTAATAAATTAGAACAAATAAATAAATAAAACTGTCCCTTTAACTTCTGTCTTGCATTAATTATAATAAAACATTGGTTAACTTTTTATTGTTTATGATTCTAAAGTGAAAAAGCTATTCTAATTCAACAACTCTACTTTCAATCGGTAGCACTGAGTTCAGTAAGGTGAAGCAAATCCGAACAATCACAAACTTGTGACCTGAACCTATACATCTAATCACATGGCTATGACCATTATTCACAGTCTGGCATGCAGCGACAGAGGCTCACAGAGCTCCTGTGTGTGCATGTCTTGGTTGTAGGTCTGAAAACTGATGTTAGCCAAACAGATTTCCCACTAAATGAGATTTTAATCTAATTTAATCACACAGATGACTGATCAGCCACACATTCCTCTCATTCCTCACACACTCATATCATAAAGTTTCAGCTTCACTCACATTCTTTTCTGCATGCCAGTGTTTACGTTCATGCTACTCATGTTTAGTTATGAAAAGTGAGGAAAATTCATAGAAATTCACATTTTTGCTGTAGTCTCTGAAGTGGAGCTGATTATGAGGCAGAGACTCGCAGCATGTAACCAATTATGAACATTAGAGATCAGACGGTACTGCGTCAGCTCTCCATGAAACAGCACTAAATAAGTGCAGCTTTGTCAAAAACAACGGTGAAATCACACCAAACCACTTCCCTACAATCATGAAAACCTCATAATTTCACATCCTTTACAATGATGACATTTACAAAAACCTTTCAAGTGGTCATTCTGCTGAGAAACCCTGATATATTTAAATCCCTCCCTCCTGAGAGCGGCTCAGCTCAGAGTGCAGGAAAGAGTCAGTGGTGGTGTGCTACTGGGCTTTAAAGAGCATCCGCATGAACCACAGCAGCCACATTGGATGATGGCATGCAATCTGTTGAGGAGGACACTTGTTCTCATGATAAAGAACAAACTGTTTGACCAGAACAAGAAGAGGAGACAGAGATAGTTCAGCTGTCATTACGTGACCCAAGTGTGGAGTCACATGAAAAAACATGGCTGACAAAAGTGCCCATGAACAAACTCTACAGGTCCTGTAGTAACAACTGACTCATCTCTATGACAACTGGGAAACCTCTATATGATAAAAGGCAATATAAGTAATAAGAGGAAATAAATTTGGTTTCACTGAAGTGCATTCAAGAGAAAACTGTTTTGAGAAATGTACAAGAAAAATGCCCTCTGTTACTGTATTAAAAAATCTAAACAAACAAAATGTATGGAGTTTAAACTGTTAGGTAATTAATAGATCAGTCCACTGTGATAAAATTAAACTGTTTCAATAATCAACTGACCATTTTGAGTCATTCTTTTCAGTGAACAAATGCCCAACTTTTCTGATTGCAACCATAGATGTATGCAGAGAACTGGATACCGCATCGGAATTCGAGCCCTGTTCATTCCTACGAAAGTTTATCAGTAACAAATGAAGCCAAAGAAGCTCGATTTCAGGGATATGAAATTACCCAGATCTTCCATTTCGTGGAGCCCATAAAGCAGGCTTATGGTAGCTATAGGCTTATGGTAGCTATAGGCTTATGGTAGCTATAGGCTTATGGTAGCTGAGCAGCTAAGTTTTGGTTTAGCCCTCCGCTAACTTAAATGGGGATATTATGTATGGCTCTTCTAGACTTCAGAAATGTTATTGGACCAAATGGATTAAATTCTGATAGTGAAACAAGTCGTTTTCACGTGGGCTGTGACACTTAAAAAAAATGTATATTTACAAATGTCTCTTTCATTAAGTAAGTTAATGGGAAACAGTCTTTTGAAGCCCAATGGCATCACGTGACGGACCTGGATGTTGTAATTGCGCATGTGGTCACTGTGTATAATTGGCTTCAAAGCCTGGTACTGTTCCTGGGGGCTTGACTGCAACACACTTAAATTTCTCCAGTGTATCAAGCATGAACTTCGATGGCTGACCGGCCCTATTTTAGTGGGATTTATACTACTGCAGCGTAGGTTCTGCGTTGATGTAGAGCCGATGCCGCAACCTAACTTGCACTTCCCCAGAAATGTAATTACATGTCGCAGCGACGCAGAGCTCCTGTCTATTTTTGTAAGCTGAAACCATTTCCCTCAGTAGAAATGAAGTTTTATTTACTTTAATTTCCCTGATACGAAACAATAGCCTGGTTCCAGACCATACACCCCGCCCACTCAACTGAGTAGGCTTGCATTACTGGTCTGGCATACTTCAATGAATTTGCGATTTATCTCGTCCAAACGATGGACGGACCAATGAACGCCGGGGGTCTAGCGATTAGCCAATCAGCGCCACGCTGATGTCAAGCTGTACGCCGGTGGGTAACTGGTGAGGATAGCAACAATGGCGACCGCTACAGATCCTACAGACCACATTAACGATGCTATCGAGGTATTTCGCCACTACTCGCGTTAATGGAGGACCAAATTAAGGAAGCTGCTAAACTGGATTTAACGGCGATGCAGCTGGGCGTGCACGACAACGCAGACATTTTAAACAGGCAATGCTCGCTTGTTTTCGGCACCCCCGAGGCATGGATACTAATGACATCAGATTCTGGGTGAGTCGTTGATCTCTACTGATTGGTTAGGGAAAAAAATCAAATTCCCTCCCCCTTGTAAATAGCCTTCAATGGAGGCGATGTCAGACTGAAGGTTCTGGGAGCTTCAGTCTGACACTCAGGCTAACGAAACAATTAATTACGAGCCTGTGAANGTCGTTGATCTCTACTGATTGGTTAGGGAAAAAATCAAATTCCCTCCCCCTTGTAAATAGCCTTCAATGGAGGCAATGTCAGACTGAAGGTTCTGGGAGCTTCAGTCTGACACTCAGGCTAACGAAACAATTAATTACGAGCCTGTGAATTTAGAGCCAGTGTTTGGTTTGTCCAATCTGGGCTACTGTAGAAACAACATGGCGGACTCTGTGGAAGAGAATGTAGATAAAAACAGCTCATTCTAAGGTAACAAAAACACAATAATTCTTAGTTTCAGGTGATTATAAACAAATGAAAACAGTTATGAATTTTATATTCCATTTCAGCCAAACTATCTCCCTAAATCCTTTACACTGGACCTTGAACATCTGTTAACAGGCTGTTGTTACATCCAGCTAACTTACAAACACACAAACAAGGTGGAAAAATAACCTCTCTGCAGCTGAGGAATAAATCAGACACAGGATGAAATAGCTCCTCTGAGAGAAACCGGCACAACAACACAGTTTTAGCCTTTTATGTTTGACATCTTTTCACCTCAGAAACTGGCCTTAAAAAGCTCAGTTTACATCAGCTGACTGTGAATCACATTGATTTATCAGGTGGGAAGGGAACACCTGTAAAGGAATGACACTCACACAAGATGGCCAGCCATGAAACTTTAATGCTGTTTGCTGGTAACTGGACACCGGCTGCATTCTGCCTGCCTCACAATGGGTATCTGAGTTCAAAGCTCCTTATGGGAGGTGAATCAGGACAGGTAGGCTGCACCTCAGACCTCTCCTCTGTGTCTGTGTAATAACTCACAACAACAGCACGTGGATACATGTATTTCTTTTCCAAGCAATGAGGGATAAAGCTGTGAGCACTGCAGGTTCCGGCAAGATTATGAAACCAGATCCATTTGAAAACATGTTATTAAGCAGTGACTGCTTTATTGGCTGAGGTTGCAAAAACTGGGAGCTATGATTAGAGATAGGGTGGGTCTGTCTCTATGGTGAGGACACAACACTGCTTACTTTCTCCACTTCTTTCACTTTACAACAAGGATGCAAAACTAAAAGTATTTTTTTTTTTTCAACTGGGAATCCCCCAGTAAAGCCAGTAGGAACCTGTGGAGAAACCCAACCCTTCACCCACCCGCACATGTCAATCACAGGCAGCAACTGTCAAAGAAAACACACACGCGTGGTCCAACAACACCAGAAATGCCTCTGTCATGTTGTAATATAATATTTAAGTTAAAGCTACAGCTGTAAACGAGACTAAATGTTATGTTTGGAGCTTTCTGTCTCTGTTTCTTACCGTCAGACGGATCCTCCGGTTGGACGGTGAAGAGCGCACAGCAGTTGGAGCGACGTCGACCAGCAGGTTTCACCACACACATACACACACACACACACACACACACTCACACTCGGTATTTTCCTCCCAGGGATAAACAACACAGTCGCTCCGGGTCACAGCACCATAGTTTCTCCTTTCATAACAGTACGCGGAGGTAGATATTATATCCGAGCTACTTAACCTGGTCCGCGGCGCACACACACTTACGCACACACACACATAGGTGAAACCGCACTAATCCTCATTTGAACGCTCCTCCCACTGAGTTACAGCAGGCCCACACACACACACACACACACACAGCTGCTGCTGGTGGAGCGTTTGTGCGCTCTTCAGTTTCCCTCATGAGAAATAAACCAGACAGGGAAGAAGTGGCTTCAGTGCAAGAATAAAAGCACAAGTATGAATAACAATAATGTCCCATATATAAGTGATGTTTGGGGTTAAAACTCTGAAAAGGTTAATCCACTCAAATACCAACAGCCTGCCTTGTTTTGCTCTCCAACCAGCGCCACTCCTCTGGATAAAAACACTTTCCAGGTTCTGTTTTCCCTAAACTGTAATCTGAGAATCAGAATTGCACAATCTTGTTTCTGCATTACAAGATCAGCCAAATCCCACTCATTTGGGAGCTGTTAATCAGTCATGGTGTTGGTTACTTTTATGAAGACACGAGCAAAATAACAGATTTAAAATTCTACAGTCTGTCGCCACCTGCTGGACAAACGAGGTGAGGTACAAGGACAGGAAGAATACAGCTACTATATGTGATGGATTAAGTCTCATTTTAAATGTCATTTGATCCAGAAATTAAAATCCGTGTTGACATGACATTCTTTGACTCGTATATTTAACATTAAAGCTTCATTTTATTATATACCCTTAACCCTTTGAAAGCTGGAGCGACATCACTTTTCTTGTGCTGCTTTCAGATGCCTTTCGCAAGTATTTAGACATTTGAACCCTGAGTAAATGGGTGTGTTTTCTTTCAAAAACATGTGAAAAAAGGCAATGAGCAACAACAGATCACAGTCCCATAAACTGGAAAAAAGAGATTAAAAAATTATTTTAAATTTATTGTTATTATTATTATTACATTTTAAAATTATGTTACATAGTTATTATCATTTTTAATTTTCTAATTTTTAACAATTTCTTTCAAATTTTTTGGGTCACCTCTTTTTTCCTTGCTCATTGCCTTCTTCCCCTGTTTTTAAAAGAAATCAAGCCAGTTTGCTCAGGTTTCAAAGGCTTAAAGGAAAATACCAATATGTTGTTTCCATGGCCAAGGAAAGTTCAGTTATTTTTTTTTTAAACATGAGCTCCTCTCTCTCAAAGCCAGAAACCAGAGAAGTGAGTCTCAAACTTGTGATGTCATTGAGTATAAAGTCTGGAGCTGCTCCACAGACAGTGAATGGGAGCCTGATTTTGTGGACCCACAAGATGTTTTCTTTTTTTATACCCAAATGAGCTTTATTCTGTTGTATGTAGGCTACCCATATACTCAGAACATTCCCCTGCTCTCAGTGTCATCTAGAACATCTTTCATCATTCATTGTCTATGGAGCAGCTCCAGGCTTTAAACCCTGTCACATCACAAATTTGGTTTTTAGCACTCCAGTTTTTGGATTTGGGAGGAAGTCGTCAATGTTTACCTTTATTTCTGGGCGTAGTCCCTCTTTAAAGCCCTTCATACTGTAGGCTTCATTATCTCTGAATCATAATCATGATCATTGTGATTCAGCCTGAAATTATAGAGTTATGTAAATAGCAGAACCTGCATTTATGCTTGATTGAAGAATATATTTAGCTCAAATAGAAGGAAACTTATATTTTAAAAAAAAAAAAAAAAAAAGCAGAACTAATCTGAAAACCCTGCCCCTAGTTTACATGAGAAAGAGACATTTATTTATTGTTTAAAGTTTGTTTACAGTTGACCAGGTCTGTAGCGACATCTTGTGGAAGAAAAGTTGAATTGCAGTTTTCCCATAGTTGTGTTTCCATGTATTGCTGTTGCAATAAGTTGTTACAAAGATGTCCAGTGATGGAAGAACTACTTAGATCTTTGACTTAAGTAAAAGTAACAATACCACAGTGAAGAATATATATATATATATATATATATATATATAGATATAGATATAGATATAGATAGATATAGATATATATACTCTTTTGCAAGTAAAAGTCCTACATTCAAAATATTATTAAAGGAACTAGTGACTAAAAGATAAAAAAAAAAGTGTGATAGAGTAAAAACTACAATATTTCCCTCTGACATGTAGTGGGGTGAAAGAATAATGTAGCATGAAATGGAAATACTCAAGTAAATGTACTTAGTTACATTCCACCACTGACGATGACTCGGCGTGGAATATTTCAGACAGACAGGGCTGTACATCAACACAGAGAGATATTAATGCTGAATGAGTATCTGGAGGGGACTGACTACAAAACATGACACCAAATTCACAACAAATTTTTTTTTAACATAATCAAACTTTACACATTTTTCATGCTGGTAGGCCATGTCTTTGGTGTGTTTCTAGGACTTTTTTAAGTTCGTGTTCAACAGTCTAACACTTGGTAGGTAACTGATAAGCTGATTCAAGTTAAATGCTATTTTTAGATTTAATACATGTACAGTTTTACTTAACTTTTCTGTAAAAAATTGCACTCCTGGCAGTTTGAAGACAGCTTTGAAACACAACTCCATGTTGGGAGCTTTAAAACTGTTTAAACCATGATACACTATGTCTATTGTACTATTATTTTATTATAATTTATTCTATGTCATTAATTATTTTATTACTATTATTAAACAATTTTTGTGTTTCTCTTCTTTCTTTTGTTTTTGCTTTTCTCTGTGTGTGCTGTAAGAACACCTTATTGGATCAACTCTGTGTTTAAAGTGCTAAATAAATAAAGTTGAATTTACTCGACTCTTGGCTCTTTGTTTTTTTTTAAATAAACAATAAGCTTTCACACAACCCTCCCTCTCATCCGCAATAACACAACATTGTTAATAAAAGAGCATGCATGATATCAAATACAGATACATACACAGACACCACACAAAATAAATCACATACACTAGTGACAAATTTAAACAAAGAAAAATAAAGTTGAAAAAAGTGAGGTGTGCATATCTAACCATTGATCTCTTCTCCCTCCCTGATGAGATCATATCATGAGTGTGATAATCCTGCTGTGACTGTGCACATGCAGCCTGATGGGGGTCCTGACGGTGAGTGGCACCACCTCCGCCCACTGCAGGGCACACACACTCACAGAGAGAGAGAGCTGCTGTGGGCAGGACACACTGAAGCTTCCAGTGGTCAGGACACTAACCCAGGGTTTATCGACCGTGGACACAGATGAGCTCGCTACATCTCCAGTAGAGGATCTCTGGTGTTATTTATCGTTATTGATTTCTACATTGTTTTAAACCCCGATGGCTGAAGCCCGGCGTGAAGAGGAGGAGGAGGGGGGGGAGCGCAGAGATCTGCGGGACGTCCGGAACAGGAGCCAGGCAACAGGTAGGTTTGTTTGGGAATGTGAACAGGCTGAGTATCCAAATGTTTCCTGAATCATCTAACGGCGTATGTTCATCATTGGGTGTCGAAACCGAGCATGTGATATAGACTTTTAGAGCAGTGCGTTTGCGACTGACAGAAAAGTGAGTTTGATGATTGTTTAAAATAACTTTACCAGTGGTTTTGTATGTTACTACAAATCAATTTTTATTATACATCACAGCTAATCGTTTAACAGCTAAGAGTGTATTTTCCTTCCATCTCTGGCAGCCATTATTTTTTTTATTTTTTAGCAAACTGTTGACCATCAAGTCTACCTTTTTTTTTAGTCAAAGTCACATTATTTTTGTGGTATTACAATGAAAATAATCTGCTGATGAATTTCCATGCTGTGCAAAAATGAATCCAAACTGAAGGAGGTCTGGAACAAAAGGAAAAACACATCAAACAACAACTGCCAGCAAAAGTGTAAAGTCTGCATGATTTATAGATAAGATTATAGCATGCAAAAACCACCGGTATGACCTTTTTAATTACTTTATTACTTTATTTGATATTAGAAGCTGCTGGAACAGACATATAGCTACCACACAGTCTTCCAACACTTAGTCTGCTTATGATATGGATGAACATACTGTATTAATCAACTAGTTTTAAAAGTATCCTTACATTTTAATGTCTCTAAAGTGTGTTAATATATGTGCCTTAGTGCCTCAGGTACTCCTTCAGTTGTTATTAGGCACAAACCTCTTAAACAGAATGAAGCAGGGAAGCTGTTTGTCATGTTTTGTCTCCTAAATGGATTTAAACTATAAATGCACAAGTTTAAAAGCATTTTTTAAACATTTAAGGCAAAAATAATAAGGGATAGTTTGTTTTTATTTGGTTAAATTGCTAAAATGATACCCAGTACACCCCTGTTGTCATAAACAATGTCCTGGTTACGAATGAAGAGACAGCACAGATTATGAGTGAGCTCTCTATGAAGTGAAAGTTTCATTAATATGAGTCGCTGGTGGATTTCTCAGGAAATGACATTGTGTGCATATAATAGTTGAACAGTTGACAGCAACAGAGCTGAAAACCTGTCAGTCTCCTTATTACAGAAACATCACTTACCTCCCCACCCATTGGTTATAGGGACTTTGGCCCACATAGCAACATGTGTCACTGAAAGGAAACAAATCTTTTGTTCCTTTTAAAGTAGGTTTGCTCACAGACTCAGCCATTTAAAGAGCAAACATTCATTTTCAGTCAGCTGCCTCACACACAAGCACTGAAACTGGACTTTAGAATAGAGTTAGAATCTCCCCTCTATGTCTTTGTTCCTTGTTTTACTTAAGAGCACCTGGTTCTTCACTTTTTCAAACCCCTCCGTGCCCTGCTCAGCTTTCTGCAGCCAGTGTATCAGCTCTGACTACACACCCCCACCCAACCACACCCTGACTCCACCAGCTGTCTGGATGGGAATGTCAGACAGGCTTTCTGCGTCATGAACAAGCGCTACTTGTCTGTGCTTGATGCAGTTTTACATCCTTTCAGAATAATGTTTTAATGTGATGCATTCCGTCGTGAGTAGGCCTTAGTGTTATAAATCCACGTCAGGAGCCATTTCAGGTAGTTTCCACGGTGAATCATCTGTCTGCCTTGACACCGTCTAATCTTCTCGGGAAGAAAGCTGCTGAATCTGTGTCATGACACCACTTGTTTTTCAAGGGAAGCTGAAGCTGGTTTGCACAATCGTCTGTTAACAACAACAAAAATGTTTCTCTGTGTGTTGAATATGACACACTTTGAAGTGGAGTTGAATCAGCAAGCAAGGAAAATACCACTTTAGCTGAAGTTGGGGACAGACTAGGGGTGTCGCAGTGTACCAGTATTGGCAATAACAGTGAGATTCACTCCAGAAATACTCCAGAAATTTTATCCTAGGGGTGGCCAGATGGGGCTGCTGGAATTCTTGGGGTGGCACACCAAAAATAAAAGCCATAACTGAATTTCAGGAATTTGCCTATGCTGTTGAAGTAGGCTTGTTGAAAATGGCCAATATGGACAGTTAAGGAAGTGCATACTGATGTATATATAGTGGAAACATGATATCAGGCCAGACTAAAGCCTGAATCTGTTATCAGGCTTCATCTGCCTCCGACTTCACTGCTGTAAAGTTCTGGTGCTGGTGCAGTGTGACACTCAGAGGCAGATTGTTTTTCTTTCTTTCCCTTTGTTGCCATCCGTTTCACCAGCTGCTCTGCGACTGCTGCCGCTGTGCTGAGTAATGTCAGCATGTGTTCAAGTGAGAGTGCGGCTGTGGAGGGGAATCCTTTCCTGCTGACCTCAGCAGCTCTTTCATGTGTTTGTTGTGTCTTTTTATGTGTCAGCAGCCCACAAATACCAAGGGATGCGTGCAGATTTGGAATACAATCCAAAAATGTGTAAAATGTAGATGGGATTTGTCACGAAATCTGGCTGGGTTTTCTGTTGTCTTAAATGTAAAGCTCGCAGCTGACTGTTAGAAAGCCTGTAGATGTTAATTTATAGGCTTAAAATCAGTAATTCTTCCAAGACTACTTAATGAGTGAATTCAAAACAGTTTACAAGTGTTCTTTTAAATGAGCCACATGCTTTTTTAGGGATGACGATGTTGGTTTGTTTGTTCACCACTTTGGTCCTGACAGAAATATCCCTACAAGTCAAGGCCGTAGCCACAGAGTCAACATTTGAGGGGACTAAATCTGCTGGTTGACACTTTGCTCAGACTTCATGTGGGCTATCTGACAAATATGACATGATAAAGCCATTAACGTTAGTTGAATACACTCATGAGCCGTGTTCTGCTGGGGTATGGCAACACCACTTGGACAAACCACACACAGAACTGCACAGTAATACTAGAAACAGTAGCAATAATAATGGCATTGTGAATTTATTTACAATTATGGTTGGATTCGTTAATGATTATTTCAGATAGCTCTGTATGGTTGCCTTTCATAGAATAGCATATTATTTGTTTATATTTCTTTTATCAATTGGCACATTGGGTATAGACATCCATGGTCTCCTCAGGGTGAATTGTAATAACTTTGGTGATACCCTAGTCTCGCGGCCTAGGGCCGACTCTCACTGGAGAAAAAAACACCCCGGCTGCTTGTATTTCTTTCAACCAATCACAATCATTCTGGGCGGTGCCACAGCAACGGTGTGCTTGCAAAAATAAAAAAAAAATATTGTCTACAGGACGCGAACCATGGCAGAAAAATGGCTACATCCCCGCAAGACGAAACACCGCAAAAGTTAGTAAAGGACGTGTTGAAAACGGTTGAAAACTGCTACACAACCGGAGGTGGTAGGGCGGGACTTCAGCGTGGCTCGTTCCGCCCAATGAGAGGCTGATCTATGCAGCGAACTTCCGCCCACTCAGACTAGTGACCCCCTGACCTTTTGTCTAGTGCCACCATCAGGTCAACATCCTAACTTCGGTATCTGCAAAACCAACGACACTCGCATCAACCTCAGCAGTGCTCTGTCTTCAGTGGTAATTAGCATATGTTAGCATGCTAACATGCTAAACTAAGACATTACACCTGCTGACCACTGTTGTTGTGAGCATGTTAGCATGCTGGCATTAGCATTTAGCTGCGCATAAGTACAGCCTCACAAAGTTGTTAGCATAGCTGCAGACACAACACTTAGATGCAGAAATATCTGATGGAGGCAATTCCAGGATAAAATCTCTTTTAAACATACTGACCTACATTCACCTAAGAAATGTAATATAATCTGTGACGTGGTGTTCTCACAGTCTATCTGGATAAAATGTAGCTCTGTTGTTTTTCAGTTTATGTACCAGTATGCTTTCCCAGTGTCTCAGACAGTGTTTCCTCCGAGTATCTCATTTGAAAAGTGAGCTCAAAATTTATAACGTTATATTGTTGTTTCATCAGATTCGTCTGTGGTTCAAATTCTGTAGAAAAGAAATGTATTTTATACATTTCTCAGTATTACAGTCATTCCAGTGGGTCAACCAAATAGTAAGCTATAAAATGTTTGTAAAATTTTTGACTCTGAATTCAGCAATGAGGCTCATATCTGCAAAATCTGCCACCATCTCTATTTCATCATCAAAGTGCATACGCCCCACTCCCCAGGCAATACAAAGGGATTCATATTCATATTACAAAACCAGAGAAGAAGAAAAAACATATTTTAAACACATGAGTCCCTCAGCAGCAATTTGTTAGTGTTCATATTGATTTAAAAATTCTGCCACCGTTTTTTAAAGCACTTTGTGGCCTCAGCCTACATTACACAACGAATCTAAACTGCTTTATAAGTATGGACCAGGAGGGCTCGTCTGGTGCTCTAGGGACCTGTGAACTGTTTCAAAGTGCAAAATGAAAATCTTTAGTGAAGCAGCACTTGCTCCAAACATTCGGAGATAGCATCAGAGGGCATCTTAAAATTTTGTTATCTTTAAATGTAAGGAGCTGGATTTAGCCCAGAGTGTTTATGTGATCATAAATAATTAAGTTTAAATGATAGCTTAATACTTTGCAGGGTTTTATATTAGTCACATATCTTCATTTTATCCAGTTTATTTACTCTATTTACTTTAGCATCTTTCTTGCATGTGCAATAGTCTCAACTGAGTCACAGTTCTTATTATATATACCTGTTGTACTTTTTGTTTCAGTTGTACTCATCTACAAAGTAATTTGAGCTGTGCCAACCAGGAAATATGTTGTATATGTAAAGTTTGATTAGTTTATTGATTTGTATCATTTGAATTTTCCGCCAAACAGGCCGTGACTTTATGACTCTGGAGAAAACAATGAAACCTGTTGAGGTTAATCATTTAACTACTTTTACACTAAAGCCAGCTATGAGTGGCACAGAGTGCCCTGAATACACCTGTGACCTTTTACTTTGTAAGAAAAAGACAGTGACGGTGCAGTGTTGTGTGGCACGACCAACACTTCCTGAATGACCACATTCCAGTTCATCAGATTGGCCAGGTAAACACGGGAGAGCTGAGATATCACAGGGCCCTCCCTCTCTTTTCTGTTGTCTGTGGGTGTGTGTGACGGCTTCTGGCTTCAAGCTCTCTGTCACGCTCAGACACTCACTCGATGGACCAGTAGGGAGGATCCTGGTGGATTTTATTCCTTCGATGCTGCAGATTATATATGTATTCCTTTAATTCCTCACAGGTAGGGGCATCACTGCACAGTATCACAGGGGAGGGCAACTGCACGTCACACGCTTAAGTGAAAGTTAACCAGACAATGGTGCTTTTATATCATGTGTTCAGAGTGCTTATTTACAAGGAAATGGTGGTGTGTGTGTGTGTGTGTGTGTGGGTGTGTGTGTGTGTGTGTGTGTGTGTGTGTGTGTGTGTGTGTGGGTGTGTGTGTGTGTGTGAAGTGAAAGAGCTTTAATAATACTTTGTCTGCTTCTTTCTTGTTGAGTGAAAGTACAGAAAGTCTCTTCTCACGTGTTGTTAAAGTGTAACTTGAGGCAGTAGCTCTGTGGCACTGATAGATAACAGGTGTGACAGGTGGATTTGACTGCAGACGAGGTCATGGTTTCACGCTGGAGGCGTTGACAACAATGCTGGCTTCAACCACAGCTTTCTGTTTTCAGTATTCTTCTATAGTTATTTACTCTCAAACAGGAGAAAACTAATTATTAGCTTATTAAATCATTATTGTTATTAGATTAGATTGTTTGCATTGCTGATATTGCTCCTCAGACTCACTGTTAGCTAATGGACCGTAATGTGAAAGCTGCTTTTTCCCTCTGAAACACTTGTTTGAGTTAAGACATGAAATTCAGGTCCTCAAGATACAGTAAATAATAAAACTAAGTGTGTTGTGTGTGTTTGACGCAGGAACGTGGAAAAGTACCAGTTAATTTCACCTTAGCCAGGTGTAGGTTTCCTTCAATACAGAAGGGGAGGGCATGTGTAACAGCGGGTACAGAGAAAATCTGTAGCATCAAACAGCTACAGAATATGTTTAATGTAAATTAATGAAATGTAAGAATAAGGAAACGTAGCATTGCTCATCATGGCATCATGGTCACGTAGTCATTACTTCTTTGTACATTTGGTTCTTTGGACTAACTGGTTCATCTGGATGTGATTGCCGATCCTGCTGGTTAGGCAATAGTTCTTGTATTTCTAGTTTATAAAGTCCAGTCTGTAAGTAGTAGCAAGTAGTGTTTTAAAGGAAACAATGACTTAAAGTGAAACTGTGTCGCTTTCAAAAGATGAAATGACACATCATTCCTTTTACAAATGCAGCCAGATCTTCACCCTCACTACAGCCTTATGTGACTGGTAGCCTATGATGGTTAATGTTAGCAAGCCATTGATAGATATTGTTGTGTAACTGACATTACTGATTCAGTTTGCTGACTTTTTTTGGCCACAGTTGTTCAGCGTATAGACTCACTTTAAAATTCAGACTCTCAGCTTTAATTTGAAGGTGTTTTAATCCACATCGAATCAACAGTTTATAAATGTTTATATACTAGACGTTACAATCCCTGATGCACATACTTGAGACTGTGAGTGGGAGTATTAGTGCCGTCTGGGGGTCCAAATGGGAGCCAGTGGGTTACATGGATAGAAAATTAGGAAAGAGCAAAGGCAGATAGAAAAGTAAGAAGGAGCATAGGGAAGGAGAGACATCTGTGTGGACCGGGCTGTACACTCTACCTCCCCCTACTCCCTCATTCTGATGAGTGAAGAGAGGGGTGAAGGGAGAAGAAACTAACAGGAGAAAAACGTACCTACAGTAACTTTGATCCAGGTGGAGTTTAACTGGTCGATTGTTGCTGCACATACTTGCGATTGTGGGTAAGGGTTTGAGCCGTGCTAGGGGAGGGGTTGTGGGGGTTTAGGGAGGGTAACAGCTTCATTGGGGTCATCAGGTGGGTACCTTCCTTCACTGGTAGGCTCATCGGCAACACCTGGTGTCCCAGGTGTGCCCCCTCTGCTTTTACTCCCTCATACCCTGCTGTTGTGAGTGGTATTTCAGCGCCCACGTGGCGTCTTTCCTCTTAATCCATAGCCACCGGCTTGCCTGTTTGGCTGCACCACAGAGGGCTTTTAATGGCCTTACGCTATGTAATTTATATTAAAAAATGACATTAGTACTTTAGAGGCCCTACATATTGGAGTTAAAAAAGATCAGTAAAATTAAGGGATAATGAAGGACTTGTGATACTTTTAATTTAGTACACTGATCATTCAGTGTGAATGTTAACACCTTCAAACACCCTTAAAAAGCTGCTTTATGGTTTGTTTGTTTTTAATTTTAGGCAAGCCAAGGCAAGGCAGCTTTATTTGTATAGCACATTTCATACACAAGGGCTTTACAGAGCAATGAAATATAAAACATAAAGGATACAGAAAAGAGTAAAGAGAAAAAGATATAAAAGGTCAAATTAATTAATCATTGATAGATTGTTTACAATTATAACACAAAAAAACAAATCACCATTAAAATAGTGCAGACAAGAGATGCAAAGATAAAGGGATTATTTTAAATGATTTAAAGTTGAGTTTAAAAGGTACATATAAGGTTGTAGTCATTACAGGGCAGAGTTGGGGCTCGTCTAACATCATCTGGGAGGTTAATCCAGGTCTGTGCTGCATGATAACAAGCGTGACTAGGGTGATTTTTGTTTTGTTTTGTCACATATTTAATTCATTAGATTAGAAATAAATTACTAGTAATAATATCCCTCAACAGTTTCACAGTTAGATTTTATATTAAATGTGCTGTATCACAACAGACATCTGTATTGCACTACACATACGGTGATAGAGGAGCTTTATCCATATAGCCCACTGCTGAAAGTGACATGACCTTAATGTTGATAAGTGACAGGATGTTATCTGTGTTGCTACACATCCCTTTAAAACCTGCACCTCTCTGTTTTCCTCTACAGATCATCCTGAAAGAACCAAGCCAGAGCATTTACATTCAAGGTATGGCATTTTTTCTTAAGTGTAGTTTTGCACTGCTACCAAAAGTTGTGGATCCACTACCACTCTGTTTGCTGGGAACAGGGCACTTTCCCTTTAACAGTCAGATCTGCTGATGCTGTGGAGGTTGTGAATGGACCAAACAATGCACTGATCTATCCTCTCTGACTAACACAAGGTCAGCGTGAGGACAAACACGTCATGCTGCTTTTTTTAGTTGTTGTTTACAGACGTTAAGGGAAGTAGAACCTCCACACTGACACTTGTACACCTCATGGAACTTATTTAATATCACAGTTTATGTTTACAGGACGGCCTTAAGATCGTTGTGTTTACAGCTCAGCTTATCAGTTGAATAACCACGTGGTATTGAGTTGAGCATTGTTGTTCTTTTCCCTGGATAGTTTACATCACCCTCCTGCAGTCGGTCCTTAATGAGCAGGATGTGTGTTAATGATGCGCCTGCTTTTCTGTCAAGAGAGCTCAGAGGATCATAGTTTTATGTCTACACTTCTTTCACAGCGAAAGAAAGGGGATCTTACTGTAGTGATGTTGCTGGTGTGAAGTGATGTCATTGAAGGATTAGAAAGTAATCTCTACCCATTGAGAGGTAAACAGCCTGAGGATATGTTCGGCGCCTGTGTGGAGAGAAGGTGTCACATAGAGGATCAGTCATATGTGTTGTGTTTACCTGGAAGTGGTGCCGTTTACTGGGCACCATGTGTTTGTAAGGTAGGTTGATTATAAATAAGCACATGAACATCATCTGCAGAGATGTTATTCTTCTCTTATGTAATGCTGTCAGATGTCTCCTTTTGCAGTAACAGCAGTATGTTTTGTGATATAAACCTTCAGTTTTCTTTAACCTATGTAAAATATTTTTGCCTTGAACAACCAATTCTTTGTTAAAGAATAATGTGGTATTGAACAAATACTTACCTGACTAAATCCTTCTTGATTTTGCTGCTTTGAGCTTGTTTTGCAAACAGCAAGCTATAAACTTAACTCAAGCTATGTCCACTATTCATCGTGTATATTAATAATTTGTTTACAACCTTAAAATGATGTGACCATTAATTTCCTCTTAAAGTTTTTTTTGTTTGACTGCTCTTTTCTTACTTTGTTTTTTACTAATATGTTCGCATCTCAATGAGCAATAATTGTCCCTCTGGCAATTATAATGCAAACTAAAAATGGACTGTGTAGTGCATCCAACCCAACTTCCAGAAAAAATGTTGGCATTGTACGTTTCTGCAAACCACAGATTTGTTACATTTGCATGTTATTGTGGAGGGGATACATTAAAACCTTATTTCAACAATGCTGTGGTTAACATGGGGTTTAGGCACAAACACCACCTGGTTATGGTTAAATAAAGATCATGTTTTGGCTTAAAATACCCACTTTTTGTGGCACTAACCCAGCTGGAAAACACAGACGTGTTGCTACAAAACACCCACGTTTGATGGCTAAAAAGCCGCTGGAAAGACAGCAATGACTGGCTAAATCAGAACCAGTTATATTGTTTGTTGGTCCTAAACAGTGGTCGGCATATTGGCAAGTGCCGCACCTAGATAACACGCCATCCATCATCTTCTCCACCTCCCCATGACAAAGTCAATTCATATGCTATACCTCTTTAAAAATGTTGATATGATGCATATGAAACGTACCAATTCAATGTATTTGTGGTTTGCAGAAGCATATGATGCCAACATTTTCTTCTGCCTGTGTTTACCTTACTGAATCATATCATAAATCTGTTGAATCTGTCAACATTTTAAAATCTCACCTCCAATTATAACTTTTCCTTTCTTTTTTATCATTTTGGCTTGTTCATTTTACTTTCCATTCATTCTATTCATTTTTTAACTTTTTTTAATTCTAGCATCTGTTTTTTTTATGTCTACTTTTTTGTTAAAAGTTAGACGTTACTCAGGGGAGAGTAAAGAGATTTCTTTTGAACAACTGAGTCACCACAGAGGTATGCACCTGCTCTGGGCCCCACACCTTAATGATAAATTATCTTCCTGTTCTGCTCTTTTTCAGCCAAGGGCCTCTGTCGTCTCTACGAGCTGCCATCAAACGCAGTAAGTCTGCCAGAACTGAGCTTCAGTGACGTTTTGAGATCACGCAAAAGCAGGGCTGATTCCTTGAATAAGCTTTTATGTAGAAATAATCAGAATTAAATCATGATTTATATGGGAGAGTTCCTTTTTAGGATGAAAAAGTGACAATGCTGGTATATTTTCACATCTTTTTGACAAATGGAAGTAAGAGCTGAGTGTAAAAAATGTAGATGTGTCAACATATGATCTTTTTTTAGATGTGAAAATATGTCTGAGAACGGAAATCTGTGACACAAAATTAATATGACCTTTCTTCCTTCAGCAAAAACAAACTCTCAGAGCGACCACACCAGAGAAAGAAGGTAATGTCATCAAAGTTCCAGAGTAGAGGACTAATTGCTGTTGATGTTTATCTCTTGAGCAGACATTTTGATGTGTCAGTGATGCTGATTGAAATACACAAGTGCACTTATCTAATTTGTTGCATGTTGCCTTACAAATAACCCCAATACGTGGATTTGGGATTGAATGTGGTTGTGTATTTTGGTGTTCTGAATTGGTGCCATAGACGTGTATGGTTTGTATTTCAGGCGACCAGAGATCACCATCGTCTCAGCAGAACCTCTGGTCAGTAACAACTGGTTCTCAGGAGCCTCTGTGGTTTTCCCTCGTCCTCCTCAGTCAAGCTGGTCTGCTGTTTCACTGGTAGGCCTTGTGTGTTTAACAGTGTTTGATTTCACTTGGTTGTTCTAGTTTCTAGATTAGATGTTTTTTGGCTGTAGTTCTGTGCTATCCAAGAATAAAAACACTACAAACTGATCACAAAAATATAACTATGAGTCATGAGTTCTAGCAGCTGTAGCCATAATTTTACCGTTCTCCCTCTCAGAATATTTTGAGCAAACACAAAATTTTTATTTTCCAACATGAAGGTCTGAATATTGTTTCAAAGCCTTTCTTCACACCCCCAGGAATAAAGCTTTGGTGGAGAACTTTGTTTGCCAAAAGTAGCAGGATTTAAACATAAGGTCTGAAAAGACTGGATTCAGCCTAAAAAAAACCATACAATGTGGAAATAACGTGTGCGGATGTGTGAACACCTCTCTTTTTCATGACTCAGCCCCCACCATCCTATGACCAGGTGATTCAAGAGAAGACCCAGGAAGAGCACACTGTCAAGCCGACTGCAGCTCCCCGCCGGGTCACCTGCACCACCTCAAGTGCCACACAGACTGACCCTGTGAGGGAGGACGCCTCCACCTCTGTCCCACAGTGCAGTGCTGCTCCACAGTCAGCAGGGAAAAGACCTGCAGGTGAGACATATGATCATCATTGGCAGTGGTGTAAATATGCACTCAACTTCTTCTTCTTTCATGATGGTGATGTTTTGTTCCAGGTAAAAAGCCACAAAAACCACCACGGCCATCAGTGCCAAAACCAGTGGACGGAACACCAGTCACTGAAGCACCAACTGACGAGAAGGCTGGAACAAATACTCTCATATCCACAAACACTGAGGACCAAAGTGACTCCACGTCAGATGTAAAGCAACCTAACCAAACAGATTCCACTCACAGCTGCAGCAGATCTGTCACTGTGCACTGGGATCTTCCTCCTGAACATCTATCTGCCCCTGCTGAAGCTACTCCATCTAATTCAGACTCAGAACGCACTCAACGCCCCGTTCCACTTCCTCGTACGAAATCCCGAAAGCAGGCGACAACAGAAGAGGTCAAAGTCCAGACTTTGGTCAAGCTCAGTGAACAGTGTGACGACGTTCACCCTGATCCAGATGAGGTCTCTTCCAATGAGTATTTAAAGGAGTTATTGGAGGTCTTTAGTGCAGATAACCAGTGTGAGGAGAGCGGCAACATCGTTGACCAATCAGACGAGGCCTCGCAAGACGAAGATGCTGGTGACGAGATGAACCCAACACACAGTCAACGCAATATCCGGGCCAGGATCCAGGCCTTTGAGAGCCAGGCTAGCACTGAGGAGGGAAGCGTTGTTGAACCGGCCAAACCAGAACCTCGACCCAGGAAGGCGACCAACAGACCTCCAGTCGCTGCTAAACCGTCTGTCGCTCTTAAACCTCAGTTAAACCACAGTGTGGATAATGATCAAAACGTATCAGCTACAAACATCTCTGAAAGCCCTACACCAGCCCCCAGACCTCAGCCTCCAAAGAAACCTGTGGGTCTACCTGTAAAAGAGGAACTAGAGACTTTATTTAACAAGAACGCCTTCCCAAACAGATCACGTCCCTCTGTGTTGACCAGAGCCAACAGTATCCATGAAGAGGACAGTCCGCCAGTTCCCCCTATACCTCCAGCGAAGCCTGTAAAGGAACCTCTGAAACCCAACCTTAATATAAACAACCACAACTCAGCCTCCATGGTCACAGGGAATGAGTATGTGGACAGTCCAACAAGTGAGTAGCATTTTATTTTAAGTTAAATATCAAGTTCTCTTCCGAGGAGTCTGCCTCCTTCTACAGTAGCCCAGAATGGACAAACCAAACACCAGCTCCAGACAGGGCCATTTGTGTTTTTGTGTTTTCACATTTGCGCATAAGCCACCATAGTTCTCCTACATGCTTTGCAAATGGGAGAACTTTCCATTCTGCTACCTCACCACTAGATGCCACTTAATTCTACACACCTGATCTTTAATGCAACATGTGTTGTCTATTGATTTATTTGTAGAATGTGAGTTTTTTTTAATTCTTATTTTCAACTAGTTCACCCTGTCCGACCAGCAGTCAAATAACCAATTAGCAGTGATAAGAAAACAATAAAGCAATTAAATCTTAAGCTTGCAACTAGAAAATATTTGGTATTTACGGGAATTATTTGGGGAAATTCCAGCATTTTGGGAAATATGCTTATGCAGCTTTGCCGAGATGCTGCACAGACATGCTCTGCAGATGAATAAACTGTTGTTCATCAATTAATAGCTACAAGGCATAAATCCTGTTTGCAGGCATCGAGAAACATAAACTTTGGAGACAGCCAGGTTAGCTGTTTGTATGCTACATTGGGCTAACTGCTCATGGCCCACACAGATATGAGAGTGATATTAATCTTCTCATCTCTCAAAAATGTCACACTTTTCCTTTAATGACTAATCAAATAACAAAATTGTCAAATACTTTTCAATAGCTTAACATATCAATCAGCAAACTGATGTAGTATTACTGTTGTGGGTTATAAATGACACACTGAAACTGCTGTCTGTGTTGACATCGTACGGCTCCTGAGCATCCTAACTTTGGTTACAGTGATACAGTCAAGTGTGTCTTTTGTTCAGATCACATCCCAGTCAAGCCTCAGCGTAATGTGGACAGCAATGGAGGCTCTCTCTCCAGACAAAGTATGACACGGAGACCAACCACCATCAGGGTCCCCAGCAAAAGTAGTTCATGTGAGTCCCTCTGATGTGCAGTAAGCCTTGGATTATTGCTGTTAAAATAAGTTCAATTTGATGTTTGCATTTTGTAGTGCTGTAGATGCAATGTTTTTTTATGTTATCAAAAAAGTGTACACTATAGTTTAGCAATATTTTACATTTGCCCATGTTTCTATTTTCAAAACACTTTGAGCTTCCAAAGTGTTCAGTACATTGTGGTAAGGTCAGATCTCTTTTCAGTGTCAGATAACTTTCAGGACAGTCCCCCTCCTCTTCCTGCTCAGAAGCCCGTCGGCTCCCTGAACACGTCAGTAAACCACAGACAAAACCAGACGCCCATCCTCCCCCACCAGGTATGATTTGCATCCCACAGAGCTCTCACACACCTATAAATTCTGCAAACACTATCTCTGATCACCTCATATGGAAACCATTTTTTCCACTGTGATGTAAAAATAGATCACGTAAGACATTGTAATGATACTTTCTCAAATGAATGAGTTAGTATCTCAAAACAATGAGTAAGTATCCCAAAATAATGAGTAAGTATCTCAAAATATTGAGTCCATATCTCAAAATAATGAGTTAGTATCCCAAAATAATGAGTAAGTATCTCAAAATAATGAGTTAGTATCCCAAAATAATGAGTAAGTATCTCAAAATAATGACTTAGTATCCCAAAATAATGAGTAAGTATCTCAAAATAATGAGTCCATATCTCAAAATAATGAGTTAGTATCTCAAAATAATGAGTTAGTATCTCAATATAATGAGTTAGTATCTCAATATGAGTTAGTATCTCAAAATAATTAGTTAGTATCTCAAAATAATGAGTTTATATCTCAAAAATAATGAGTCAGTATCTTAAGATAATGAGTTAGTATCTCAATATAATGAGTTAGTATCTCAATATAATGAGTTAGTATCTCAAAATAATGAGTTTATATCTCAAAATAATGAGTCAGTATCTTAAGATAATGAGTTAGTATCTCAATATAATGAGTTAGTATCTCAAAATAATGAGTTAGTATCTCAAAAAAATAAGTTAGTATCTGAAAATAATGAGTTAGTATCTCAAAAAAATGAGTAAGTATCTCAAAATATTGAGTTTATATCTGAAAATAATGAGTTAGTATCTCAAAATAACGAGTTAATATCTCAAAATAATGAGTTAGTATCTCAAAATAACGAGTTAATATCTCAAAATAATGAGTTAGTATCTCAAAAATAATGACTTAGTATCTCAAAATAATTAGTAAGTATCTCAAAATAATGGCTTAGTATCTCATAACAATGAGTTAGTATCTCAAAATAATTTGAAAATGTCTCAAAATTATAAGAAACTTTCTTAAAATAATGAGTTAGTATCTCAAAACAATATGTTATAATCTGAAAACAATAAGTTAGTATCTCAAAATTATAAGGAATTTTATCAAAATAATGAGAGTTTCTGAAAAATTATGACTTCGTATCTCAAAATAGTGAAAAACTTTCTGAAATGACTTAGTATCATTTCACATTATTTTGAGATACTAATCATTTTGAGATAATCTGTCAGTGTTTTAAGATAAGTTAGTTATTATTTTAAGAAAGTTCCTCATCAGCCTGAGAAAGTTTCTCATTATCTGACACACTAACACATTATTTTAAGAAAGTTTAACATTATAATGACTTACAGGATGCTGTTTTTCATCACAGTGACAGTAATGGCCTTTAAATGTTAAAGGATTCCACAAAATGAAGGCTTGTATTTGTAAACCTGAAAATCCATCAGAAGAGTGCTTTTTCTTGTCTTAAACCTTTCATGCACTCCAGCCTTTCCTTGCGTAATTGTTTCAAGTCTAATTATAGGTTTTGTACTGTTAATGTTCATCTATTCATATGCTATGACGTGGAGCATTTTGAGCACATAAAGTTTCTCTCAGTCAGGTTTATCTTGTCTGTCAGCTGTGTAGCTACCTGCTTCATTTCCTCTGCTCTCCACAAACAAAGAAACTATTGTAGTCCCGAGAACACAATTCCTGCTGTTGACTTGGAGCTAGCTGTGGCTGAATGCTATGTGTTGTAGCCTGGTTTCTATGGTTTCCAGTGCTGCAGGCTGTGAGTGTAAGTCGCAATAAAAATGCTCAATTGGGATTCTTCTGCAGGAGTCTTTCCCGTTTGGGCCAGAGCCATCGCTACCACCTCGGTGAGTAAAGGGGGGCAGACAAAATCTATCAGTGAAGTTTAAATGGTGGTGCAGTTTGCAAACATGATACTCAGCTTGATGATGGTGTCGATTTCAGGAGGCCGGGTTCAACCAAAACGCTCCCACCTCGCCCACCTCCAGCCAAAATAGGCCCAGGAAGACCTCCTCCACCCAGCATTCAGGCCATAGGTCGATCCCAATCAGCACCATGGCAAACTTCACCTAAACCCCAGGCGCAGAAACCCCACAGGAAAGAGCCCGTCTTACCTCCAAGGCCCAATCCAGGCCACCGTCTCTACAACAAATACACCGTGAGAGAGATCCTACTACAGTAGCACAACAATGCCTTAAATATCACTTCATGAGCACCTTATTAGAGTTTGCTTTCTTTCAACAGCTTCAACTTCCTCATGGCATTGCCTCCTTCGATTACAATGGGAGTAACACAGGAGAGCTGTCATTTCAGGTGTTTAACGAGTTCTACTAGCTCACATAATGCTTTTACATAAAAGTGCAAAACGACTCCAAGACATCTGTAGAGTCATTGAATACCTTTGTTGACCTTTTCCAATAGAAAAATGAAGTGCTTCTGCTGCTCGAGGAGATTGACCACAACACGTTTGAGTGCCAAGTCGGAGACACCAAAGGCAGAGTCAACAAGTCTCGCATGAAGGTCATAACTCCTCTCGGCAATGTCTCAGACACGTCCCTGCCACAGGTAACTCCTCCGTCATTTATGAGTGAATACATGCATGATACTTGAGACTGTCTCTCCTAGTGGGCTCTGATATATCAACCTTTAAGTGTCTTTGCTCTGTCCCTATAGGATGCTGGTCCAGGTGGTTCAGGTGGAGCTGGTTATGGGCTTAAGGTGCAGGCCATATTTGACTTCAACCCAGGTAACTTTTTAAGTCTTTTTAAGTCTTTTAAGTGTCTCTTTAAAGGGCAGATAATGTGTCCATAGGAAAGGCAGCAATCTGTATCAAACATAGAGGCAGGGTAAAGAAATGTCCATTTGAGACAAAAATAGAGAACAAGAAAGTAACAAACAATACAAAAAAGGAGAATAAAGTGGAAAAGTACACATATAATTAGTATACAAGGGAGGAAATGAAGAAAAAAAAACACCATGGCAACACAGATGTTACACAAATGAGGGTGTGATGTCACCTAATGTCAAGCGCTTAAGATATGAGTCAGTTCACTTCTGCTGGGTTGTAAACCATTTGTCAAAAAATGGTTTCCAGATTTGCACTAACATGCACACCAGCAGGACTAGGTACCGAGGCAATGTACAGAGACTGGCTAAGATGATTTAGGGAACCCCTCTAACATGGAAGATGACAGTGCAGGTCCAATGTACTATAAGTAAGGGTCCCAGACTTTATAAAAAGCCTCTACTGGAGTGAAGAGTACAAGAGATACATTCACGGGAAACACACTGCATTAAAAGACTTTTTGTTGGAGCAGCATCCTTGGTCCAAAATGGCAGCATATTTTTCCTGGCAGCAAAAGTCAAAAGATTGAAGAGTCCACCAGCTGGCTGAAAATAATCCAAATGTAACTGAGTGTAACTTTAATTCTTGAAATGATTTGTTGTTTTGGATTTGCACATTTTGAGCTCAGATTATGTTTTCTGACCATAAACACGTGTTTGGTCCGCACACACAGAGGGTCCAGGTGAGCTGGGTCTGAGGGCAGGGGATGTCGTGACCATGGTGGAGCAGGTAGACAGTGAGTGGTACAGAGGCACTTGTAGGGGATCTACTGGTTTCTTTCCCGTCAGTCATGTCAAAGTCCTGGTGAGTTTCAGCCATTTAAATCCATTCCTGCTCTTGCAAAGCACTGATCACCTCTTGAGAGATGTCTACTGTGGTTAAGAAAATTCATTATCATTTCTCCAACCAGTCAAATTCACCAAAGCCCCTCCCTGAACGGAAAGCGAAGCCACCACCTGCAACAGTCAGGTACTGTTTCTACATCATAAACTGTTAGCCTTTACAAACCACCCTGATGAACTAATCTGTTTGAAATGTTGTTGCCTCTCCTGAAGTGGCCCGAGATGCGTGGCGAGGTTCGACTTTGAGGGTGAGAACAGTGATGAGCTGACGTTCTCTGAGGGGGATGTGATCCAGCTGAAGGCGTACATTGGACAGGAGTGGGCTCGGGGACAGCGCGGTGCCTTGACCGGTATCTTCCCTCTTAACTTTGTAGAGGTCATTGAAGATCTGCCTCCACAACCAAGTCAGCAGAAGAGACAGTCCATCAGGATAGCACTGCCTGGTAAGATAAATCTGTTAATTCCTTTCTCTCTGTGCTTATGTGGCCACCAGTGTCCATCCTTTTGCTTTATGTTGGCTGGCATTTCGCTCAATGGCACGTCAGGAATTTGAGCTAGTGTTTCTTTTTCATTAAAGAGCTGTTTACAAAAGGTCTCGACACACTCATGCAACAAGGGAGTTTAAAAATACTGAGGTCAGGAGTTTAAGTCCCTCGCTCTTCATTTCTTTAATCATATTCTATTCATTCATTAAGCTGTTAAACTATAATTTTACAGGTTTCTTTATGCGATCAAGTACTTCAAACACAACACAATGAACTAAACTCTAACTAAAATAACTTGCACAGAACTTTGTCTCTATTTTCCCTATACTTCACAGTTTTATTTCCCATCATGACATTTGAAAGGCTGTATCAAAGGCCTTTTGATATACCATCTGGGGGGGAAATACTGAATCTTATAAATATAAATACTGAATTTTCATATTTTTTCTGTTTCCTACAAGACCCCAAATTTAAATATGCACAGTATACAAATTCTTGGATTAGCCTGAAATTTTTAAGTATTAAACGTTCATTCCAAGTAAAAAAAATAAAGATAAAAAATACAGGAGGAGGCACTGCATTATTTTAATAAAACATAATTATATTAGTAGTAATTACCTAAAATGAATTTAATGAATGAATGATGATGAATTTAAGGGCATCATAAGGAATGTGATGACAGAGACATGTGCTTGTTTTTCTTGAGAGGCCACCATGTTTGAATAGTTGTTGTTTTACTGTGGATCTTTGTGTTATATGTTGTATTTGTTGCATATTAAACGTGTTTTGATTGGCTGCTACCTCGGCCAGGTCTCTCTTATAAAAGAGATTAAAAGTGTATTTTGTTCCCTGATTGGATGATGTATTTGTTTCATTTTTAATAACCTGTGTGCCATTTTTGTCCCACAGGCATGGTTGCTTCTCCGACTGTGCAACCTGAAGTTACCAAACCTGCTCAGGTAATATATTTATATCAATGGAACCATCAGTGAGGATGATGCTGGTTTTCCAACACACCCAAAATTCTATGCTCTCTTCTCTGGTCCTGCTCTATCTGTAGGTGTCTCAGTCCGGTGTGGAGTGGGCGGTGGCTCTGTACGACTATACCGGGAATTCAGAAGATGACCTGTCGTTTCAACAGGGCGACCGTATCCTGATCAGCCAGCACATTGATGCTGAGTGGAGCCGCGGTCGGCTCAACGGCAGAGAGGGCATGTTCCCCAGGGCTTTTGTTGAGAGCAGCGCAGGTATGAAGTTCTCCTCACGGCATCAGTTTATTATTGATATGACAGAGTTACTGCCTTATGTTCATCATTATCTCCTGTACTTCTAATCTGTTGCCAGTCAGTTCAGGTCAAGTCAATTTTTATTTATAAAGCCCAATATCAAATCACAAATTTGCCTCAGGCAGGTTTACGACCCTCTGACCTTTCGGACCCTCGCTTAGGATAAGTAGAAACTCCCCTTAAAGACTCATTTAATGAGGAAAAGCTGCAACCAGTGATTACTGTCACTATCAATTGCCAATTAATTTCTCAATTAACCAACTTGTCTATAAAAGTGCCTCTCACGATTTTACTAAAACTGAAGGTGATGTCCTGAGACTGCTTGTTTAGCCTGACCAAGATATTCACTTTACTGTTTCATAAGTCAAAGAAAGCTCCAAATATTCACAATTAAGTAGCTTGAACTGGATATTGTATGGTATATGTACTTGTACACTTATTTAAATTATTGTCCACCCATTATTCTACTAATTATTTCAGCTCTAATTGGCACAAATGGCCAGTTTTACTGAACTAACAATATTAATTAATTCTATGTGTTGTCCAGCAGGCCAGCAGGCGGCTGCTGGTGTCAGAGGCAGAGCTCTGTTCAGCTTCACCTCAAACTGTGATGAGGAGCTCTCACTACAGGTATGGTGATTGTTATATTTTCTCCTGTTAGGTATAAATGGCACAAATTCGCAGATCAAATTATGTATATAAATGTTGCCATTCAGATAACCTCTCTGACTCCCTCTCTCTCAGGTTGGGGACATTATAACAGATCTGGAGTCCATTGATGACGAATGGTTCCTGGGTGACCTGAGAGGGAAACGGGCCCTGGTCCCCAAAAACTATGTGCAAGTCCTGTGATAGTGTCACATGGCTCTATGGACAGCAACAAAAGGACACTGTTGGAGGACCAGAACTGAGATCTGAGGACAGATGTTTTCAGCAGTGGAATTAAACCGTCTTTAACTGGAATGCAGTATTTCATCTCCGAGTAGTGCAACATGTTTTTTCCATCTGCTGGGTTAAGTTAAAGTGTTCACTGAATAATTTATCATGCTTATAAATAAACACGAGTGTCTTTTGAATTCTTCACCAACTGTAGATGTACACCATCTAGTGGTTTATTATTTCCTCATTAGTTAACTCAAGTTACAGTATCTCCATTAACATTTTAATAACCGCAGATGGTCTTCTTCATAAGTCAGTTTATTTATCACATGGAATTAGGTTCATATAGAGGTCAGGCTACTTCAGGGGAATAAGGATGTTGCAACCAGATTACTGGCTCAGAGGCCCTGCTGAGTTCTGTCCTGCTTCACTATTATTAGAATCCGTGATTTTAACTTTCATTTTCCCTGGATTTACAAAATATTAGAAGTAAGTAGAAGGTGATCACCTCAAATGCAGAGTTTAGACTACATGGAATATTCCCAAGAAGTTAGCACAGATTGTCAGATTGTTGGTCCCAGGGTGTTTACAGGTATCGATAATTTAAAATGCTTTTAAGACCCTTTAAATATAATTAACATTTAAGACAGATTTTTCAACAAATCCTAAGTAGGTTTTATGTGGTTATTAGCTGGGTTAATCTACATTTGTAAACATGTAAGTGCAAGTATAAAATAAAAAGATGGTAGGTTTCAGTGGCAGGTTTAAAAATGTTATAACATAACATCTGAAATCTTAACTTTTTAAAACATGGAAGGCAAGAAGGCAATGAACAACGAAAAAAATGACCACCTAAATTAATAAGAAATTAGTCGAGAAATAAAAAAAATAGTTAGATTTGAAAGAAGGAAATGACCAGCAATGAGAGCTTAAAAATTGTTCTGTAACATAATTATAAAATTAAAGTTTTTTTCCCTAGCTTTTCCCCCTTCTTTTTGTCAAGTAATTTTCCAAATATTTTTATTTAAATAAATCATATTATGCTTTTTCTACTTTTCCTTTTTTAATAAGTATTTTATTTATATATTATTTTTCCATTTTTTTTCAATTTGCGAGACATCTCCAAGTTGCTCAGTGCCTTTTTTCCTCATGTTTTTGAAAGAAATGCCACCAATTTGCTCAGGGTTGAAAGGTTTAAATACTTGTGAAAGGCTCCAGGTTTCAGGGAGTTAACACACAGGAGCTTAATTAGATCACAAACACAAAAAATAAAGGATGGATAAATGAAATTAGATAAAATGTTTGTGGCAATTGAAATTAAATTTTAGGCTACTTGGAGACTTAGACTTAATATTTATAAAATTGGATTTAAGACACCACCTTAAATCCCATATGGGTACAAAATAGGAACACCTTGTAATATAATATGGTGCAATTACAAGTTTAGGACGACAGCCTCAAATGAACACAAGCTTCAAAGTTCTGCAGGGCTATTCAATTTGATTCCATTGCTTGTAGAAGTTTATACTGTGTGTGCCTCCTATCATACACAAAATGTGCTCCTTCTCTTCCTGTAAGCACAAAAACACAACACAAAGAAAAACAGGAGAGTTTGTTGGTCATTTACATTTTTTATTAAATCTGTCAGGGTGTTTTAAACTGTCTCCTGGATGGGGGGCTCATAGCCATCAGCCCTCTCCACCTTGGCTCCAGTGTCATCACCGGATGCCTTTGCAGCGCTGCCGGCACCGCCCTCACCGTGGAGCTCCATCAGTTTGCCCACTGGAACACACACAGGACAGTGCAAAACATAAGCTGGTTGTTTACAGTGAAAACAGCAATGACACTGTAATATTTCATCCATCACACTCAACCTAATCTGGAAACCATATTGCTGCACTCCTTCCACACAGTCATGAAGACTCTGTGTTCTTCTTGTTTGGGAACATCAGGTGATCATTAGATATTAATCAGGTGATCATCTGGGACCGAAACAGTGTCATCATGCGTTCCCGTAGGCGGTGGTAAAGAAAAATCCACAGGCATGGCCAGTGTTGTAGCTGAGAGTCACTTACACTCAAACTTGGGCTTCTTAAGCATCTTGACTTTGCGAACGTAGACGTCGTGAAGAGGGTAGATGGACTGGCAGGCCTTCTCAATGTCCTTACCAACGCTGTCAGGGATCCTGGAGTACGACAATACACAACACATTAATGCAAACGGTCATCACGATTCACAAAGTCTACATAAACTGGCATGTTCAGTGAACACCAGGACGCTTTGTTACATAAATATAAACTATACTCTGGACAAATACAATTATCCTGACAAGATGAGTAAAACAGCCAGGCATTAATAACATTTAGCAATTACGCCACCACTGACATACGCTCATCTTGAACATGCAATAAAGAATTACATTTTAAAATCTGCCATTAAATTTCAAAGCTGTATCTGTGTTGTCATTAAAAATTCTATGAACAAATGTCACTCAGAGGCAGAAGAAGGTCACCATGACTTACAGCTTGTTGACAACTTCCTTCAGGTCATTGGTCTGAACCTCACGGGTCATGATCTCCATCATCTTCTTGCGAATCTGACGGACCTGCTGGTGCTGGGCGTAGGAGGTCTTTCTGATCTGGTTGGTGCGCTTCTTTGTGAAACCCACGCAGAACAGGCGCAGAAGGTAGCCGTCGGTGGTCTTCACATCCACATGGGCTTCGATCATGGTCTGAGTGGAGAGAACAAATCAATCCTTGTTAGACTTCACAGTGAAAATGTCACCCCAAACAGTCTCAACCTGCCACCTCTCTGTTTCAAATAGTCCCCGTATTCTAATTTCTGCAGTGCTCACTTTTCCCTCAACCTGTTAAACACACTTGTTATTTTAAACAAGATATATTTTCACAACTTCTGCACCTGACTGCAGTTTTGGTCACTTAAGTGTTTAGTATACACCCAAATCTAATGCCTCAGGAAGCAAACTAGTTTTAGAAAGTAGAATGTGTGAAATTATTAAAAGAAGAAGATGATGAATAATAATTTACGATAATGCCTCCATATTTTCACGAGCACAAAAGTTTTGTAACCAAAACCACGTATTGATTCCAGTAACTGTAACCGTTCCTCCAGTTATCACAAGTACAAACTGTTTTACCCAAATGCTGCTTTTAGGGGTGGGCAAGATAGATGTTATATTGATACTTAGATATGAGACTGGAACCCAACCAAAACACCAACGTAACTCAACTTTTTTTCAAGTTCATGGAGCTAAATAAAATCAAACTATCCTCAAGAGTAAGACTGAAAAGCATTGTCCATAAACTCTGCAGAGCATACTGCAATCATCTGTTAAACAGTGGTTACCTTGAAACAGGGATTACTGCTCTTTAGGAGAAGTCCTCACGCTAAAATCAAACCTCAGTCAGTTCTCAAATTCTGAGACAATGTACATCCGACTAACAAGTATTTCTCTTAAATAAAATATTGCACCTTCACCCATTTACTGCAACAATCTTATAAAAGGTCTTAAATTCCACCACTCACACTACAAAACTGGCAAAAATTAGACTGACTGCTAATGACTCCATTGCACAAATTAATTTAGTATTTATGCGTTTCTCCAGGCAACCATAAACAACCATGTATGTTCTTTTCTGAGGTCTCTTTAACTACATTCAAAAACTTCTGAGTTCTAACATTACAACAGAAAGAAAGTTATCAAGCACCTAGAAGTAGATACATCAACTACAATTCCTGTTAACTTCTTCCAGGCAGTCCAACTGACCCTCCAGTCACAGCTCAACCTCATTTAAACACTTTAACTGCTCATAAAATCATGTTGTAGGTGCATTCATCCTTCATTTTCATTTAAGACATATAAACCTGACAATTAACATTATATTCTGAAATGATCAGCTTGTAAACATGGCTACATATTGAATCTCAAACATTTGAGAACAAATATAGGCCAAATTATTATCAATTTGGTGTTGTTGCCTCAACTCACATTGACTACAGTGATTTTCAGAATGACATGCAGTACTGTTCATGTGAACGTGATAGTTACCTGCCATTTCTTGACCATGGAGCACATCTTGTCGCGGGTCAGGTCCATGCCGTGGAAGTTGGTGAGGCAGTTCTTGCCCTGAACATCCTCAGTGATGAGCTTGAACTTGCGGAAGGCCACCTCGTCGTTCTGCAGGTCAGCGAGGCTCACCTCGAACACACGTCCCTTCAGACCATCGGAGGCGATTCCTTACATGGTTAAGAATAATGCATACACGTTAGACAACAAGCACCTGCTGAATTGAAAGTAATGCCAGTCTCTGAAGTCAATTTCATACATTCTCAGGTACCCAAGAAAAACTAACACATGGGTATGCACGGGGATCAACATGTGCATTTACAGCATGATTTAAAATTCAACTCTAAATTTCTTACTGTGACAGCCTCATTTGGCCTAACTCTGACAGTCTACACGTGGAGCTTGTATTTACTGTCAGTCTAATGTATGGGAGACAGCTCAATGTTATTACACATTCAGCTACATGTTAAGAATTTACACTATGTAGACTTACTGGTTCCCTGAGTCCTGGTGACCAAGGTCTTGCCAAGATTGCGGATGTTGAACATGGCTGGTGCCTTGACATCATACCAGTCCTTCTTGGAGAAAGGGTCCACACTGCAGGAGGGAGACACAAGCACTTAGGACAAACTCGTGCAGCAGAAATGACAGTTAAACCAACAAACCGGGCAGCTAGCAGTGGGCTAGAGAGCAGACTCACTGCTAGCATGCTAGCTAAGCACGCACTGCAAAGGACACTGCTCGGGCTAGCAGGAACCATGGAAGATTTACGTTCATCTTATTAATTCACCGGTGTCACTTTCCTTCATTACATGGCCATACAATTAAAACACCTGGATTGCTAATTTATGTCATACAGCACAATTATCCTGACCGGCAGTCATCCAATTGTAGCGTTTGGCTGCCATATTGATAAGTAAGCTCGGCTAAATCCGTGCTAACATGTAGTAGCCGTTAACAAATAACGTTTACTACCAATAACTATAAGGCCAAACTGGCACAGCTTTCTGCTTAAATAAGCTGAATCTCTTAAATGAAATTTAATCAACTGCAATTGTGACAGAACACCACAGCGCAGACTTTAGGGACACGGCATGTTTCAACTCCATCCAGCGCCACTGAGACAGAGGCCGGTGACGAGACTTAGCACTAGCCCTGCACCATCTGATTAAAATCGGCTTCATCCTTCACATTTCTCGCACCGAACCGACGCCAGTGTGAAGGACAAAGCCTCTGTCATGTTGCGATGTGAGAATTTCCTACTTACATCTTCTTTTTGGCACCTTTTTTGCCGCCTTTGGTCAGCCTCTTATTCTTGCCGACTGCCATGTTGGCTACAGGGAGTGAAAGAGGAGGAAGAAGGAAATACCGCGAGAAATAAAGAGACCGAACGAGTTTGTGAGAATCGTCTGTTCTCGCGAGTCTTTGTAGCTTCTGTAGGCGCCCTCTGCTGGTCAAAGGCTGTTCTGATAATATCATGAGCCTTTTACTATGTTGATAACTTTGTTAATTGTGTCTGGGGAAGCAATGACTTTAATTTATAAGCAACCTAATACCTAAATGTGCAATTTAGCCTACATTTTATTCATTCACACAGACAAACAATCCACATTTTATACAGCAAGGAGTAAACTATAGCTTATTATTTGATTTTATTTTTTATTAAGAGTTTAAACAAAAAAGCAACACTGGTATTGGTAAAGTTCTCGATATTAGCCACTGACCTTTGTTTAGAATTAAATTATTATATAGAAAAAGAAAAAAAATCTCATTTGTTTCTGAATTTCCAACACATTCAGTTTTTTACATTGAAAAACAAAATGTCTACAAGGAATTTGAAATAAGGAAATTTAAACTATGCAAATAAAAAAGTATGTAAATCATTACAAAGTTATAAATTCAGTACTATTCAGTTGTGATTAAATTTAACCATAACAGTAACGGAACCAGGATTACTTGTATTATAAAACCTGATCTCTGAACAGGCAGAACCAGTCTCTAGGTGTCTGAATACGTCACGTGGGTGTGTAGCTTCTTACCCACCCAAACTGTCATTATAACAAAGGGAAGAATTTTGTCTGTTGCTAAATACAATCAAAGTAAGCATACTTATGAGTGCTATAGTGTCTGCATTCCTTAGACTATTAATACGTTAATATCTAAACCAGTTATAAAAGCCTCATAAATACCGCGTCTCTGTGCATGCAGGGATATTTTGAAAATGTAAATCTGAGAGGTTAAACTATGTAGCAGACTATTTTTTATTATTTTAACTTTTTTCACCTTAAAATGTTTTGAGACTTTACAAATCAACAACACCTGAAGGCCCAGAGCTCCTTATAGCATTGCAGCTGTATTACATCTACATTTGCCTTCTTTTGTGTTTATCTCATCTAAAATCTGGGTTTTATTATTTGAACAAGTATCAAGATTAAATTGTTGGCTTAATGGCTGGCTTAGAATTTTCTTTTGTAATTGTTAATGTACTTTTTCTGCTCTCTGTGTGTTTAAAGTGAATCCTGCAAGCTTTAATCTGACACAATCTAAAAGTAAAGCTCTTTCAAGCTCATTGATTTAACTCTTGTCTTTGACACTAAATCATTTGCAGAAATGATGATTGTCTGCCCAGATGGAGACGTTCGAACAGGATGGCAGGAAGAGAGCAAAAGTTGATTAAAGTAAAACTTTAATATGCCACAGAATGTCTCAAGCTTAGAGCCTCATTATCTCCATAGAGCCGAGTTAAAAAAACATAATAAAGCACCGTCTGTGTTCCACCCAAAGGTCAGTAAAAGCTTTTCAAGGCCTTATTTAAGAAGGTCTACCTTTGGGCTGCAGTGAACAAGTCTGTTGATTTTCAGGTCATTACATCAGAGACGAGGCCTGCCTGTGTCTCATGGGCGGTGCTGCTGGCTTCCATGACTCCCAGGGTCCCTGAGGGCTCAGATACACTTTACTGGGAGGTCAGTGGTAACAGTGACGCCAGCTGCCGCTGTGGCAACAACGCTCATAGTTGCTCAGCCATTCTGCAGAGCAAATATGAAGTCAACAGTATGAGCAGAGAAAGGAGAAGACAAATACTTTAAACGATGGGCACTGTTTATTAAATACAGAGTATAGGGATTATAATTTAACAGGTTGGGTTTTAATTGGATTTCTCTTCATGCAATAATAGACATGAAACTGGGATGTCTAATCTATTCAGCTATGTAAACACCTCACATGGCATGTGTTGTTGGTGGTGATTTGAAAAGGCAAGCAAAGCAGAGCTGTCACTTTGCTTTAATGTTTGGCTTCCAGCGCCTCAGGATGCAGACATCTGTCAATGTGCTGTTGTGCTGCACAAAAACAAAGTCCTAAATACAATTCAACCCTCCTTTATGATTTTTTTTCTCTCCCAGCACAAAGCTTTGTCTGGTGCTTGTTCAACATATCTAAGATACAAGTTTCCCTCCAGGGGCTATGCTACAGTACTGTATTGATTTATTATTTATGCTATTTTTTCATCTGTTATGTCTTAGGGAGTGATTTTTATCTACAGTTGCTGAATGATCTTCATTGTTCTAAAATGATATATCTACTACAGACTATTGGTTAAGGGTTTATTGTTCTGTCATGCGGTAGCCGTGTATCATGGCAACATGAGAGTTATCCTAAATATCCTCAGACGCCTCTGGGATTTATTATGAAGTGTAAAGGTAAAACTACCACCCTGTTCAGTTTCTTAACTGATGCAAAAAGGCCCTGTTCCTTATTGTAATACTATACTGCCACTTCAAAAAGTTCCTCAGTGATCAAGTGAGCTGCATTTAATTCAGATTAGTGGCAGAAAGCAGTTCTGATTCATTTTGCTTTATTTATGGCTGTTAATTTTAATGTGAGTGTGTCAGCCTGAAAGATTTTTTTTCTAAGCTGTGGTGGGCTTTGATGAAAGAAGTCTTCAGATCCTTTACATAAGTAGAAGTAGTATGATGTAACAATACTCCATTACAAGTTAAAAATCCGATATCAAAAGCTTTTCTAAAATAAACCTACAAAGGTGTTATCAACATAATGTAGCCCATGTACTGTATTAACTGCTCATAATGCAGGGTGGCCCTTTTAAAATGTGATTACAAGTATATCATTAGATTTTAACTTCTGTTGATGAACAGTGTTTTTATTGTTGCAGCTGCCCAGGGTGGAGCATTACTCTTTTTAATGACACACTTAAGTCATCTGTTAACCATCTGCAGGACTGTCTTTGCATCATGACACACTAACTTCACTTTTTTTTGCCATGTGCAATAACATATTTCATGCTATTAGCACTGCTATTCATAAAAACAGGACTTTATCCACCATCTCATTTCCTCAAATGCAATTTTTTGTCACCCCTTTACATTCGTGTTTTTTGTCTCAATACACATTGCCCTTACTGCTTTTGTCTGGTGTATATAGTAGGCTATATATAGTACTCTTTATTTGTATTTTTTGGGCAGCATGGCGGTGCAGTGGTTAGCATTGTCGCCTCACAGCAAGAGGGTTCCTGGTTTGAACCTGGGGTGGGGGGTTGTAGCCCAGGGTGGGGGAGCCCTTCTGTGCAGAGATTGCACGCTCTCCCCATGTCAGCGTGGGTTTTCTCCAGGCTCTCCTGCTTCCTCCCACAATCCAAAGACATGCACGTCAGGTTAACTGGTGACTCTAAACTGGCTGTAGGTGTGAATGTGAGTGTGAATGGATGTCTGTCTCTATATGTCACCTGTCCAGGGTGTACCCTGCCCTCCTGCAACCCTGAATATTTGTATTTTTAAATATTTTGTGAATATATTCTAGATTTTCATATTATAATGTAATATTCTATCCAAGAGTTCAGTTTTTATTGTTCCTTTTTTTTGCATTCTAGTGATTTTTTTTATGCTACAAATTGTGCCTTTTCTGCATTAATTTAAAGTGTAAATATCTTTATTTTTGTCTAAATAAAAGTAATGTGCTACTTCTATGTAAATAAAAAGTAAAAAGGCTATGTGTGAAAAATATAGTGGGGTAAAAAGTGCAAGCACATGCAGTGGAGGAGTATAAAGAAGCAGAAAATGGAAATACTCGAATAAAGGTCATGTATGTAAAAACTGTACTCAAGTACAGTACTTTACTTCCCTGTCAGGATGATGAAACACAGCTCGCTGTACCTGAATAAATACGGACGCTCTGTTGATTTTAACTGAGTCCCATCGTGTCGTGCTAAAAAGCCACCTGAGCGGCACACCTGCCAATGAGCTCAACAGACTCAGCTCCCCACTGCGCATGCGCCACTCACTCAAGGGCTACACTGTCATGGCGGTGACGAGCTGAAGCTACCGGGGTAAATCAGGAAGAGAATGCGCCGCAGCTGGGGTAACGCTGACATTTAGGCAAGTCTGAGGAGTTTGCCGGAGAGGACGGAGCGGACATATGTCCTTCGTCGACTTCCGCCGGAGCTGCTTCACGGACTTACCCCTCCTTTTCCAGTTTGTGAGTTTTGGCTTGTGCCAAGCGCGCTACCTGTCAAGTGTCTGGACTCAGTAACACTAGCAACTTCACTGCTGTACGGAGATACTGAAGTCACCGTATCCTCGTTTGCCGTTTGACCGAGCGGAGGAGGAAACAGGTAAAGGGTGAGCTCTGCTACACCTGCGTCCCCCCTCGTTACCTGCGGGACACTTCCTCGCGGCTTTTAACGGCATTAATCCATCCGTCTGGGATCAAGTTACGGAGCAGGGGAGAGGAGTAACGTTAGTTCAGTGGTGACATTTCCAGTCTCGCGCTATAAACGGCTAACACACTATCTTCACGCCTTTTCTTGCCTACTTTCGCTAAACTACTTGGATGGGGAGTGAAACGTGTGTTCTGTGTGCCTGTAGACTGTCAACAACTCAGCTCGAGGGGAGATAGATCCCTCTTTCTCCTCCCCGACATCGGCTGCACTGTCACCCGTCGGAGGTGAACAGGTGCCTTACCTGTGAACACCACCTGTCCCGTCCCTTCCTTAGCAATGGCTAGCGAGGAGACAGCGGGCGCTGCGCAGCCAGGTGATGGAAAGGACGGGAGATCAGGCGCCATGGCGCTCAACCCCGGAGTGCCTATCAGGGGGATAAGGATGAAATTCGCCGTGCTCGCTGGCCTGGTGGAAGTTGGGGAAGTTTCCAACCGAGATATTGTGGAGACGGTGTTCAACCTGGTAAGCTGATTATGAGAGCTCAGGATAGGCCTTAGATAGCACTGTCACGCTGTAGTACTGACAGGGAGATCTAAACGTTTGGAAAGGTCTGACATCATCTCCATCTGCATAAAAAGGCGTTGATGATCATGCAACAGCAAATTAAGTGGCACACTTTAGCACCAGTGGTTTTAATGACTTTATGGTGAGCAGCACACATTGGAAACTGTCATGAGTCATATGCTGAATGACTTTTATCCTGATTGCCCCTATATGAAAAAGTATCTTTATTTATTGCATACCAAATAGCTTTTAGTGTTTGTGACAGTTGCAGTGCAAAATTCACATTTCACATCATATTATTTGCAGATTTTCATGCACCTGTTATAATTTTATACACTTTTAAATTACGATGTAATTGTGTCCCTACATATAAACATGAAACAGTTAGGTTTGATCATAGAAAAACACACTCATCCTCAGGTTTTAATTATAAAGGACAGGCTGCTATGTCAGGAGAATGATCCTGGCAGAAAAGCTGTTGAAGCAAATCAGCTGGTGCTTTTTGTGACATATCCAGGTCAGGCAGAGTGTGTGTGTGTGTGTGTATGTGTGTGTGTGCCTTATCTGTCTACTACCTGTTGGCCACCTTAAAGTCGTTATCCAGCTTTGTCTGTCTGCAGCACTGATAGCCCTTTGGCTCCCCCCGAGTCATGAAATAACTTGGCAGCACCTGCACGAGAATGAATGAATGAATGAAACCACGGGTAATGAGGAAGTTTAGAGAGCATGCTCACATAAAGTTAGGCTGGTTAGGTGGGAGGAGGAGGAGAGAGAGGGGGTGGGAGAGGTAAAGGTGGAACCTGCAAAACTGCTTTGTCACTGTGGTAACACAATGGAGGCCTTTTAGTAAAAGGAGGCTCATCCTCCATGTCTGTAGTCACCAAGTTTGCTCCGACACCAACCCCCACAGTGGGGGAAAATGAAGTGTAGTGGGGGAAATTTTTCCCTTGGGGGTTTTTGCACTGCTAAACAGAAAGCTCCCCCATCATCCAACCAGTGAGCCAACCACTACATCTATATGGACACAACAAAAAGGCAAACATACAGATCAACTGAAAAAGGTTTTTTTTAATATAACAATTATTATTAATATCAGTGAATCTTTTTTGCACTTTAATATAAGACAATGTCCCTCACATGTTCCCAGAGCAGCAGAAAACCCAAATTTTTCTGTTGATTGATTGATTTATGAATCATCTAACTGTTTCACCCCTACAGTGTTGAGTTGTTTCATGATGATTTGGTTCGCTAGAAGAGTTTCACTGCGAAAACTTGATGCTTCTTTGAAAGTAAGGCCAGGGATTTCATCTGTAAGTGCAGACTGCCAATTCGCGAGGGGCTCATGTTTGTGAAAGTGACATTTGTTGTTTTATCTTAAGTATAAATTGTATGAATAATGAATGAAATGGTGCCAGAGATGCCAATTTTTCATGTCTTGCTTTCTTGGTTACAATTTTTCCCCTTTTATTATTGGGAGTCAGAAAACATGTGACTGCCTGTAGTGACTTTAAGTTTACGAGGCAGCAAATATGGTAAAATATCACCAGGAGGTGTTGTTTTTAGTTGCTTAGTCCAAAGAGATCACTACTAATGATTTTTGCATTTTCCCGAGCTGGAGAGACAGTCAGGCTTATGTTTTGACACAAATAAAAGTGTGCAGCTCTGCCTGTGCCCGTGGGACTCCATGTGTAGCATGCTCAGTGTCATGTAAAGGCTTTGAGCGATAGCACCATGCATTTCATTACGCTCACCACTCTTTCTCTCAAACCCTCCACATCCTCCGCTCCGTCAATTGGGTGATAATCTAATTTACCACAGAGGCCAGATTCTTCTCTTAAGCAGTGTGTCATTTGTCTCAATACACGAGTCCTCCACTGATTTTGGTTGAAAGCTACAGAGTTTCCTCAGGAGGATTATCCCAACTATTCTAGTGTGCCCTTAAACAGTGGTTGTGATGACTTGTGACACATGGGCTGGGGTTATACGCAACAATATTCAGTTGTTTTCTTTAAAAAAAGCAGCTCATTATGCTGGCTTTGGTTTTGCTTAACATCTTAAGTCAGAGGAGCTGTACTTCACACTGCACTGTGGGTTTTACACTTCTCTTTAGGGTACGACAGTCTGTTTCAGTTGAAAGTGAAAGTAAAGTTGAGAGTGAGGAGTAGTCAGTTAATGTTTAAACTGGTTTCCATCATGTTTTTAAATAAGAAAATTGTTTTCTGTGTGTGCGGTGGTGTATCCTAAACACACGGCCACACATTCACTGTCGTCTCTCATATTCTGCTACTGAGAGATGTTGATTTCCTTGTCATGACTCCTTGGATTGAACCCATCTTGGTTGACAGTATCAAAGTCTTTTTAAAGCAGAGCTGGTGCGCTGGAGGCTGTGAACTTCACAACTTTTTTTCATGCATTTAAAGGGCCAGTGTGTAAAATGGGTTGAAAACAGTGACATCAGTGGTCAAATTCTAGATTGCAGGGCTCACTCGCTCACCCCTCCCGTCGGGTAAATGACGGCGGCCTCGTAGGGACAAAAAGCCTTGCGCACGACTTTTTCAGGAGTAGGTCTATCTAGCGACGAGGTG
>NC_065510.1:22681746-22796916 GCF_006386435.1 Epinephelus moara | reverse complement strand
AAGCATAATTATAAGGCTACGAAAACCAAACGAATTTTATTTTATAGCGATCATACACTTGTATAAACATATTAATGGGTAGAATATTCAGATTCAGATTCAGATTGACAATAAACCATGCCAAATATTACACACTGGCCCTTTAAACCAAGCATAAGCGCAGTATCACACTTCAAGATATAGCATGTTTTCTACGTTTTATGTTTATTTTTTGTTTTATTTGCACTCCATGTGGGCTCTTTGCACTCTTTACTACTTCGTACTACAACTGCTGCAGAACAGTTCCCCTTGGGATAAATACTATATTATACTTTTACTCTTTCAGCAGTAAAAGTGGCAATAAGCAGTATATTCTACACTGAATCCAAGGACTAATAATAATATGAAAGGGCTACTCCTAATTCCACTGAGAACCAATGCCCTACTTCACAGTCCTATGCAGCTTTCTGTCATCTCATTGTTTAGTTTGTGGCACAAAAAACCCCAAACGATACTGGTTCAGATAAGTCACCGGGCAGCAGCTCCCAGCCCACAAGATCACACACACTGATTACGCAGTACACCTCTCACGCTGCACGATTACTGGTGAACAAAGTTGAACATCTAGCACGCCAGTAAAACTATTGGAGATCTGACTACCTGTCAAATTCCAAATGGTCCAATGGTCACTGGTGTTTCAGCTCCAGTTCGGCCTGCCAGCTCTTGAGAAAAAGTATGTGGGTCTCTTGTACTTGGTAAATGTTTGACTTTCTTTGCCAGTCACTTGTTTACTTCATCTTTTAAGGCAGGTAGCATGCGGTCGCTCTGTGTGAGCTCCTGTGCTGTAACTGGCAGCCCACAGTTTTACAGGAAGTAGCATTGTGTTGGTTTTCTTGGTCTGGCTAACCAAGACAATATGCTGAAAGCTGTAAGGAGCTGCAGAGTTGGATGTTAATTCTCAGTCGGGGTTTCTGCTACAAACACTGCTCACTGGTGTATCCGTCTACCCTGACGTGATTTTCAGTTGACACAGAGGCGGGGTTAGCCAGGGAACAGCTAGCAGGCAGTTAATATTAAAACTCCATGTTCATACAAAGACAGTTTTCTCATTTAATACAGGACAACACAGAATGACATCTCCTTATATGGGATAATAATAGATGAGACAGAGATGAAGATTTCCACAATGCTACTCCAGCACCAGGTTGACAGCTTCCCTGTACTGAGTGGCAACATCAGTGTTTAAACCTGGTGAATTAAAGCAGGTGAATTTGGTGCGCAAGGAATGTAATGTGAAACACCATTCACAAATCAACCACAAATCTTATGACAAGTTCATTGGTGAAGAGGGCAAAGCAAGGTCGAACAGTTTCAATGAAACTTACCTGCCCAACAGTCAGTCTTCACAAATCCTGCAAAGTGTTGAAGGTGTAACACAGGCAAACTATGTGGTAGCTCAAAAAATTGAGTTTGTACGGGAGTGCTGGTAAAAGTGACTGTAACATTGTATGTTCTGAACCTGTGCGGCCGTCAATGATATGCGGGCTCCCTAAATTGGCACTCAATCATAAAACTTTGAGCACCCCTAGATTATAACATGAGGGGCATTATGATGATCCTACAAGTATGGAATGAAAATAGAAAAGGATCAACATCATTTGAACTTTAAAAAGTCACTTATTAGACTATAAAAGTGTTCTTAACAGACTCTGCCTTCTTCTCTGTCAACTTGTGCGCTAAACAGCCTGGTTTTATAAAACAATAAACAGTGTGTGTACTGTGTATGCCCATAGTGATGTTTTTGTGAGGATCTACCACAGGCTGGCCGGTATTCGGTCTCCATTATATCAATTAACTCCTTAAAAAAACACATACACCCTTCAACAACAAAAAGACCCTACTGTGTAGCAAAAGTAAAGATGCACCACCTGCTCCAATATCACTTCCAGTGGTCTGTCACTCTTTAACATCACTATGCTGCCTCACTGCTGAGTATAGAATCTTGCAGCACTCTGTAAACCATTGACTAATGTAAAGCTCTGTGGCTCATGGCTCCCCTGTGAAGTGACACGGGAGATGGGTGACTTTGTTGTGTGGAATGCAACTTTGGCATTACCTGAAGTCAAGGTCATGGGGTTGGCTGCTGGCTGTGTGGACAGCAGCGGAAACCAAAGCTATCTGAGAACATGGTTGTGTTCATGTCATTGTTTATTTCCCTTATAAACGTTAAACATTACATCACGGTTATATAGTTTTCTTTTTATGCTGAAGAGTTTTCGTTTAAGGTAGCCTATACCATGCAGGATTTTCCCAACAAACACTGTACAGACTCAGACAGAAGAAATCTCTCTCAGTTATCACTTATGACCCTCCAGAAGAGTGTGCGATGTATTTATCTGCAGAGACTCTGCCTATACTTTCTTAAATTCTTATTATTTTGCTGTCTGCGGGACATTCTTGGGCACAGCATGCAGGTGAGGTGAGGTCAGGGCTTTATACAAAGATAGTGTTGTCAAAAATATGGATTTATCTGTACATATCCATTCTGAATATTTGGAACGGTTTCAGTTCTTATTTCCCGCAGTATCGATACTACTTTCTTCTTCTCTGTTCTCTCCTAAGTTGACACACACACCTCTGCAGTGCCACCATAGCCCCGCCTCCTCTCACTCACTCGCAGCGCTGCCCTCTTGTCACTCCTCTCATTTGCTCAGGTTGCATTCAGTACAGGCTTTTGCGGCACGGTTGTTTTGTTCTTTACTTGCACTTTATTGCCTTTTGAATGTGTGAGGCTCTTGCACGTGCACTACCAAAAACAGTATTGTTTTCATTATGTGAAAAAGTTTTAATTATTGTTAACATTTACAGCTGTTCTCTGCTACTAACCAAGAATAGAGAAGTTGTGGTTGTCATGTTATAGCCTTGTTATATTTATCTTGAAATGAAAATAAGAATTGTATGCCCTCAATGTCAGATATCCCTCTGGCATGGAAAATGGTGTAGAATATTGATATTTTTTAAGGTACTGTATGGAAATTAGGAATTCCAGTATTGTGAAAACATGACTTGCTAGACTGTAAGCAGCACACATCTAAGAGGAAGCTACAAAAACCATGGTCACAGCACCGAAAAAAACAGACAAACACAATGAGCAAGCGGGATGCTGCGCTTACATGGAATTAAGCCGACGGTAGACAGCAGACCAGATATCATTTTAATGGACTAGATTAGGAGGGTTAAATTAGGTGAAGCTGGTAGAGAATACCAGTAATGGTAAGGATAGATGGCACTGCCTTTCAAAGTTAAAGTATCTTAACTTTTTGCCGTCTTTTGCAACAGAATTTACAACAGGATGTTACGTAGCTCCCTCACACAAGGAGAATTTCTGGATTTCTAGACATTACTAGAATAAATTAATAAAAAAGTAAACAAAAAATAATTTTATTTGACATATTTTATTCCGTTCTTTGTGAACAATACAACATCATCATCGCAACATATCACCATGTGTGTTTCATTTTGCAGTCCTGCCATTTTGATGGACTGTTAGATGGACTGTGCCATCCAAAAGGTGTTGTCAGTCTGCCGTCTGTGGTCTGCCTGATGCCATTTGAACCCACCATGAATTTGGGGTTGGCTTTCACTTTGCTGGTTTTACTGTTTGCAAACAGTAACCGACAGTTCTTGCAAAGTGTACCTTTAACTTACGCTGATTTTGTAAGGATTTATTTCATATTTGATATGTCGATTTTGGGGACTAAACAGTGATGAATCCATGATGTCCCAGGGTCCACAAACCAAAGTGGTTGTGTTGTGTTACAGGACTATTTGCAAATTAACATCCTGATTATAATGTACAGCATAACAGGAATTCATGGAACCATTTAATGTCATGCGTGACATCATTTTGTAAGAACAAGTCTCATATACTACTGAGCATAAATCCAATTTATTGAATCTATGTTAGGCTGTAGCTATAGCTTGAAGGTCTTCTGATGTTTCAGGTCTGTAAATATTTCATGCTATGAGCTTGTATTTAGTTTCCTCTGTGCAGAAAAAGTCGACACCTTGCTTTGTTCTGAATTTCAGATTTTCTGTATCTCTACTTTTGTCAGAGAGGAAAAATCTGGTTTGTTTTGTCTGTTCAGAATTATTTTAAGGTGTTCTTCTTTGGTTGAACACTCACAGTGTCTGTTTGAAGGCACGTCGTTGCCCACTGTATCATCTCTTGTACTGATGTCTACACAGAGGATCCTTCCTTTGAGATGCGCTGTCACAAGTGAAATTAATTGTTCTAAACTGCATCCTCCCTGTGCTTCTTAAAATAGTCTACTTAGTACCTTTTCTTACAAACCACTGCAGGGGAGAATCATGCAAAGCAGCTGTGCTCGGGAACTTATCATGTATCAGCTTTTAAAATCGTGAAATTGATTTCACTATCTTTACTTTTGATATCAGGGGATTTACGCTTTTCTAACTAGGAACTAAGGCTGGCTGCAGATATATAGTGAGATAACGTTTAAACCCCAAGGTATCAGACAAGTTTTAATACAACCACTTTAGTTATTTGTGCCATATTTTTAAGGACTTTGAAAATGTGATTTTCTAGTTATGTAGCCATGGGGATGGTTTTGGTTATGTGTGCCAAGGTTTGTGATTCATGTTGAACTGTTTAAAGGTTTAACAATGCACATACTTTTCTGCTTACTAAAAAAATGTGGCCTTTTATAATTAATAATCACTGCATTAACATTGGAGTCACAACCCTGAGGATTAATATAGCTGCCTCTTTTATTTTCCTGCCTTCCAGTATGTGCGTATGATGGAAACAGGAATGCAACAAATGCACAAACTATCCCTTCAGTCGCACACAATAACACAAGTGGTAGGGAAGCGAGGGCGATCCTTGTCCTCTCTCCAGGCATGCTTTGCCCTCTCTGGAAGTAACAAAGAGCCCTCTAATCTGACACATGAATGAAACCCTATCTGCTTCTCTCAGTTATCTGTCGCATCAGCCCAATTCCACGGTCACACCTTTTTCCACTTTCTCCACTATAGCTGAGAGCAGTTTGAAGCACTTGAGGGCTGTTGTCTAAATAAGCATGACTTGATTCTGTTTATAGTCCTCAGTGTGTGATTTCTTTATTTTCACCATTACCTTCATTGTGACCTTTTTCCATTCCCTAAACAAAAGAGGGTGTTTTGTGGCCATTAAACTATTTTGGCTTAAACATCTTGTTGACACTTACAGCAGTCAAATCAACACAATGAGCATCTTGAGGGTGAGTGCACAGGTTTTACGAGCCAGCATGCAATTTAGCTGAAACTGGTTCTAAGTGGTCACTCCTGGGATGTCCGTTTTCTGCTTACCCGTGTAGCTTGTCATTATTTAGCCCCCAAGCAGATCAGATAATTTACCCCCCATGCCTCCTTACCTGCTGTGTGCTGACAAACAGCCAGATGGCCTCAGGATTCAATGATGGTTGAAAGAGACGTGTGGCAACTAAGACACTGTATTGTCTTGTGCAACACAAATTTCGAGATACATGTTTGAGAAAGCTGAGGAGACAGTGTTTTGGGGTTTTGAAGCTTGTTAGCACTTCCGTCACATCTGTCCTTGGACACGGTGGTTATGAAAACTTGTCCCATGTGACAGTTTGGTGTCTAACTAGCTCAGAGGATTGTTTTGTCTTTTTCCGCTAATTGCAATCCGACCTACAGACAGCTCTGTTGTTGTAGGGTTAGGGTTATTGTCTGCTTGCTGTCAAAGTATTTTGACACAGCAGAGAATAATCAATTCACTTCATTGTTTGTACACGTTTCAGCCCAATGAGCACAAATCTAATTATTAATTTGCTTGAATTTGCTGCACTTATTTGTAGTCTAATTATTTTGTGCATTTATTTGCAGACTAATTGGTTTGTGTGTAGTGTAAGCCGGTAAACGTGGAAGCAGAAAACATTTTCTACAAGGCTTTCCAAAGTCTTGTGTAAAGTCTTAGTAGAGAGATGACAAAGTACACAAAATCCTCATCTGTTGCTGACTTGAAAGTTTGGTTTGAAAGCTGTTGGAATTAATAAATTCTGAGGGATCAAACGTTTAAAAGATCAAAATTGTGTTATGTTTATTTTTGTTTTAATCTGTGACTTCGTGTTCCTCATCATTGGCTTTCAGTAAACCGTTGAAGCCATATTTCCCTGGTGAACAGAGTCTCTCCACCAACAGCAGACCCCGTTCCCCATGCACAGCATTCAACTTCAAGTTTGCTTTTAAACATTACTGAGTGTAAAGTAAAGGTTTAACCAGTCACAAACCATTTCTCTGCATCTCTAATTGTTTCAACGAGGCTGCCTGTTTTTAGGAAACAGGGCCATAGTGTAGTCTACTTCTTGGCCTACATCTTTCCTCTTATTGTTTTTTCTATAAACAGTGCCAGCTCACAGAGGCATTTTAACAGAATGTTACTGGACTGGTTATGTTGGAGAAAGCTGGGGACATGAACTTCTTGTGGAGACTCTAAAAGTTCAAACAGTGTAATTGAGCCCCAAAGTCGGCCACAGGGTCAGTTGGAAACTGTACATATCATTTAGAGAATAGCTAGAGTCAGTACTAGCGCTGGTCATACATGTACTTTGGTATAACTAATTCTATTGAAGAAATAGTCCCTATAAACAATGACATCTGTGGATTATCCACAGTAACGGGGACACTGATTCTGGAAGGAGATGTTTATGGTGAGGAAGATACCTCAGTGACAGATGCTCAGTTTGAGGTTAGGTCAGTCTCTAGATAGAACAGTTAAAAGATGGATTCTTGGTCACTACTGTCTTTCAATAAATAGGCCTACTGTTTAACTTTATTTTTAGGGTCCTTATGAGGTGACAACCACAGCCAAAGTTTAAAAATCTCACATACTGGCAGCACCACCAACACCCACCAACATCTGGCAGTTGTCTTCAATGGCAAAGGTTACAATTGGCAAATGACTCCACAGTAATCACAGGGAGTTATTGGCGCCAGCTTCAATTGGCTCCAGTCGGCAGTAATGGAAGCTTGACACCTGGGTGGACATGCAGATTTGTGCCCTTGAACAAACGCTTGATCATCATTCTGAATTAGTCGGCACCAAGGGTTGAAATTACGTAAGTAAGAGGTATAAAAAAGGAGTAAGCACCAACACATTTTCACCAGGCTTCATGCTGCTTTCTACTGTTTACTAACCCTGTTTTCCGGAAAAGAGTCAGTGTTTTTTTCCGCATTCAAAAAACCCTGCATACACACACTGATTTTGTCGGAAAAAGGCTAAAAGAGTAAATTACTTTAGCTTGTGATTACTGGCTTTCAGTGGAGGGAGTGAAAAAATTGTGGAGCTGTTGCAGCTATATGTTTGGTGAGTAGAGCTTTCTGCTGACAGTGCTCTTTCTCATGGTTGTAGATGAGCCGGCTTTGAGTTTTCTTTTGCTTTTTCGGCTTCTCTGTTGAGAGAAAATTTCCTACCAGTGACCACGTCCTATAGAAATCGAATGCTCTTCTCCTCTGCTGCACCTTCATTTTGACTTTTTGTTTGGACACAATCTTGCCCAGTGCAGCCTTATTTTTATGTAGTTACACACACACATGCACAAATTACATCTCACTGGGCTTTTGCATGATCCCTCCCATCACCTACCCTTTCATTTTCTAGCTGCTAATTCACCTCAAGGTAGCAGTGGCAACAGGGACATCTTAGCCGAGCTGAATTCATTTCCCCCATGCCTCACAACTTTGCATAGAATCTATAGGGGGCCTGTGATGAGTTGTTGTTCCAATGTACGCCCCAGAGTCTCCTCCGAATCAATAGCCAAAACCCAAAGGGAGATGTCTCAGGTAACGTCCTTACCTGCAGCCCAAACTGCCTTAACTGACTGCCTGCAATATCTGTGCATACTTGATGAGCCAGTTGCTTAGATCTTATCTTTATTTATTTTGGGGTGTAACGGACAGTCTGTCTGTACTGAGGTTTGGTGGTAGACACTTGGGTGGTGCTGACACTAATGAGCTGGCACGTTTTGATGTTTTCACACAAACCTGACCTACTGTAGATTGAACAATGGCAACAACAAAACTCTGAAAAAAGCTAGTAAGTCAAAATGCCAGCACTGTTTTCAGCTTATCCACTACTCTTTGTCCAGAGTTCGTATCATTCCTGTCACTATAATGATGCCAGTTACTGTACGTGGGCTTTCCTGACCTGCAAAGTATTTTTGAGGCTTTCTAGCTGAAACTCACACTTTTAAATTTAGGTTCTAAGACAGTAAGTGCAGATGTTTTTGTCCTGTAGGTTGCATTGAACATTTCAGTACAAATGCTGTACATTTTTTATTATATCTCCTGGATGTTTCAGTGTTTGGTTGCACAAACTTCCACAATACCGTGAAAGCCATAGTCACCGCCAACCACTCTAGAACTAGAGTGCATAACTTCATGTTTGACCTTGGTGACTAAGGTCAATGTCATTTTTGTCATTCACTGGATATGAAATGCACCTTGAGTAAATAAACTGTAAAAATGCCGTGTTTTAAGTTCACACATGCCACATACATGTCACACACAGGCACACACCAAAAAAATACTATAGCTACTGCCGCCCTAATGTGTTAAAAGGCTGGTTAAATTGATGTTGGAACAGTATAGCAGTGCTTTCGGCTGAACGGGAAGGAATTATTAAATATTAAATATTAACCTCCCTGCCCTGCTATCTTCTCTTCACAGTAGGGGGTGTAATGATATGCTAATACTGCTTGCCTGCCAGCCAAGTCTCAGTGTTGGTTGCTGGAAAAGGTGTGAATATTAAAACATAATATGAAATGGGGCTCCTTTGTAAAATAAATGTTACGTTGACGCCTTAAGGTGTTGGCTCACCTTTGTCCCTGTGGGGGAGATTTCTCAAAGGAAAACACAATATAATTGTTAAGTGAGATCACAGAAGCTTCTAACAGGTTTAATGCAGAGTGCCTGAAATCCAACACGGTTTTCCTCTGTGGTGTTTTGTAGCACTGTCTTCTACCTTTTCCCTTGTTTTTGGGCAGATTAATTAGTATTACGTGAACATGTTATGATTAAACACACCTGTAAATATTACATGAAGATGTACTTTGCTATTATCATTGTGTTTTTAAATATGAATGTCACAAGAGATTAAGATGTTCTTTCAGCGTATGGTGTAATCAGGGTGTAATGCCAGACCTTTCATGACCCCTGTGCCCTTTACTCATATTAATTCAATTTTGTTGAGCATTTAACAGGAGCTATGAGGCCATGTTAAGTATTTACTGTACATGCCCTAATGTCGATTTGCACACAAGAACATTGCTTCCAGTGAGCTTCTAGCAGTGCTAAGCTCTTTAACACTCACAGACTCCTTATCATTGTGAGATGTTACAACTGCCTCACATGCAGTCACCACAGTTGGCACCACCCCATGGTTTGGGACGGATATTTGGCATTAAGAGGTTTAAATGTGATTCTTTATTTTTTTTGTCAGTATGTTGCTATGATCCCATGCTGTTGTTTATGTAGTCATGATGTTCAGTAGGTTTCAACAGAAGCACAGTGCAGATAGAATTATGGCCCGCTATGGTCTCGATACTGTGCCGTGCTCCTAGCTTTATGATTTTATGGATAGATGGTGATGAGGGTTACAACAGCCGCAGGCAAATCAGCCTTTGCCCAACAGGACTGTCGCTGAATACTGACTCAATGATGACCATTTAGGTTTGCTTCTCCTTCCTGCATGTAAACAAATGTTTTAGTCGCAGCCTGTGGCGTGTTCTCTCTAGTAGTCATGGGTTAGAGTGCATGATTCTAGTCTTCTTAGAAGATCTTCTACTTCCCCCTATCCCTTAGTTGTTTGGCATTATAGTTGGTCAAAATATTACCATATTACTTAGCTGTGCATTATGTGATAGAGCTGTCATTTTGAAACTGGGTTCTGTTGAGGTGAAACTTCCATTGGCATAGAAACTGCGTTCTTTTGATTTCATGCATTTGCCATATGCAGTCTGTGCAAACCCACAATGTTTGCATTTAAGACCAGAACACACAAGAAACTTCTGCCTAGGGCTGGGATATATATCGATATATCTTGATATTGAGATTAGGTATCCTCTTAAATTTTGGATCATAATCGTCGTAGGTGTTGTCCTCTCTTGGTTTTAAAGTCTGCATTACAGTAAATTGATGCAAGTTTTTGAACTACCAGACCATTTTAGCTGATATATTATTTGACTGTAGTCATTATATTTACATTACTGATAATTATTTATCAAAAATCTCATTGTGTAAATAGTTTGTGAAAGTGCCACAGTCAACTCTACAAGACTGTGGCAATATCGATATTGAGGTATTTGGTCAAAAGTATTAAGATATTTGAATTTCTCCATATCCAACAGCCCTACTTCTGACCCGACTGGGAATTTGGGTGTATGCCTGTGTGAGACTGTGTGAGTCTGACCGGCAAAGATAGAACAGGGCCTATTGATTGATGGCTTAGATTAGGTGTCGACAGACAGACCGCCAGCCGTCAGCCAAATTTGGCCCTGTACCAAATTTATTTGGCCCCCGCGTAATCAGACATTTTTCTTAGCGTAATACATCAAAAATTTTAGGCGTATTTCAGAAATGTAATGTAGATATCACAATGTAATTATAAAGTCTAGTGAATTATTACTATGGGCAGCACACAGTGTTAAAATGAGATCTAATAATATTGCCAAATAAATAACATGAAATAAAACCCACATAACTTTGAGTCTCACAAAACCAGATGATGACAAGATTGATCTCTTCTAAAAGCAGTTCTGTTACAAAGAAGAGGCGGGGGCATTCTCCAGACATTCATCATCAATCTTTTTTTTGAGAGAGATAATGTCTTAGATTAGGAGTTGACATGCTGGCTTTGATTGTCACGTATCTTAACTGCACATCTTATAAACTGATTAAGCTAATGTATGATAACTGTCACTACTATGTCTTAAGTCTAGATGAATTACAGGACTGTGGGTCTAGGCAAGGCTGTCGTACAGGCCCACAGCTCCACTGAAGCAATGTCAAGAAGAATTCAAACATTAATCGGACACTTTTATAGATATGTTTTATTGCCAGAGAAATTAAAATAATACTCAGACAGATTAGCATTACATAGAGGCTCTTATCATCACCGCACAAGTCTGTGTTGGCCTTCCAGTGAAGAGTGCTGAATAAAACTGGCCCTTGGCCCGAACCTGACTGCCGACCCCTAGATGTTTCCTCTCCCCTTGACCTGCTTTCACACTGTCTGCATCAGCAACTCATCTGTTGCCAAGGTCTGGCATGCAACCTGTAGGGAATACACGCAACACATGAAAGATGCAGCCCATAAATAAATGTCACACAGTCAAATGTAACACAGTATTTACTGTTTAACGTCTTCAAGTACAAGTAAAACTTCCAAATAAATCTGTACCTTGCACCCATAACTATCACCTGCTATTGCAAAGTACCAGCAGCTCACAAACCACTAAACTCTTCACTTCCTGAGTGTCAAGATATTGCTGTAATTGTATACAGTAACTCAGTGGCATTCTTTACTTCTTCTTTTTGCCTGGTGTAAACAGCAAAGTTTTGCTCAAACTATTCTGGTATAACGAAATGTCAGCTTCAGGTTATCAGTTAAGTTCTGAAACTGTGCTGAAGTTTACTGAAATGTGTTTGCGTTTGTAATCAGACCAGGACAGCTTTATTTTTCCATCACTATCGAGTGAACAGGGCTATTTCAAACAGAACTGAAAAAGTTTTTGCGAAATACTTTTTCAGATTGCAGTGTCTAATTTGACAAAATTGTAAAGCTTACTACATTTGAATCCGATAACATTTGTCCATGGACTACAGATAAACAATTTACTTTTTTCTAACTCTGATATATTTTCTGGTATAATGAATATGCACTATTCCTGTTAAACAAACAAAAGATAATAGATTCTTCAAATTCTTTACTTTCCTGAGGTTGGCAACACTGAATTGACCCTACGCCGTAACCTGACGTGCACCTCCCTAGAAATGTAACTACGTGTCACGGCGATGCAGACCTCCTGCCTGTTTTTGTAAGCTGAAAACTGTTTCCCTCAGTGGAAACAAAGCTTTTATTTCAGAGATAAAAAACAATAAATTGTGAAGACAATAAAGCCTCCATAAAATAGCATTTTAAGTGTTGTGTGTGATTTATCCTTTGGGGATTTATACTTAGGGATTTATCCGTGTTTCATATGAGCAGAGGAAATCTCAGCTTGTCACTAGGCTAATTTATACTGTGTAAAATGCTATTGGCTTATGCTAATAACGTTAGCATGTTATATTTTTTTTGAAAACGTGTTTAGTGTAAGACAGTTGTTTTGTCTGTGAACCTTGTGAGTTGTAATGAAGCTGAATTTTGTAACGTTACCTTTGCTAAATGTTGCTGTTGTCCCTGGCTTCATATGAGTAGAGAGAAGTCTGGTAACCGCTAGGCTAATTTATACAATGTAAAATGCCATAGGCTTGTGCTAAAATCTTTAGCATATTGTATTTGTGGGGAAAATGTGTCAAGATAAAGACAAGTGTTTGTCTGTGAATGCTGCGATTTATAGTAAAGCCGATTTGTGAACTTGAGTTTGAAATTGTCTCTATTAAGCCATGTTTAATGTGTGTTTAATGTGTGTTTTGGAGGTGTAACTGCGACACAGACACACCACTGCACATGTATAAATGCTCACAATGGCGTAGGCTATGGTGTGTCCGCAGCACAAATATTAATCCCCCTTAAGATGGACAACGTGTTTTGAAGTTAAGTTTTTGTCAAAATGGTAAAGGTATTCTCTGCCCGATTAAGCTGAATGGTCACGCAGTTAACTAAAGCTTCACTCAGGAGTGAGGATTAGAATGACATGTGTAGTATTATGTCTTTGTGTGATATAGTCATATAATGTAAAAGGTGAGAACTACTTAAACTGCAATTATTACCATGACAGCAAACTATCCAGTCCCACTGCGCAGCAGTCCACGACTTCACAAAATTCAGCATTAGCTCAAAATGCATTTTATTTTTCGTAACGAATCTCAGGAGTGGTGTGACTAAGCACAAATTAATCTTTTATTCTCACAGACAGAACTTATATTTAATACTGGATGAGCACTGGCTCATTCAAATAAAGTTAACTTGCTGAGTGATGGCTTTCAATTTTAAATTCTTATAATACAATATTTAAACAGTGTCTTCCTTAACCACATCTATACATGGAAAGTTTAGATGTAACTGAGCCCCTTTGAAAGATAATCTCTTGGTTTGTTTGTATTTCCTTGAAGTACCAGGCTCTGCGTCAGGCTAAGAAGGAGGAGGAGGATGAGGAAAGGTTATTGAAGGTGGAGGAGTCTGCGTGTGCCTGGCCTAAATTAATGAACTTGTTTGGGTATGAGGGTGAGTTGAAGGCCATGCAATCCAGACCCAGATATTAAATCACCTGCCAGAACCACAGGGGTAGGCTTTTTTTTAAATTTTTATTTATTTATTTTTTTTTTTTTACAAAGCTGGAGATAGCTTTTCTTCCTTTTCCTTACTGGAAGAGGAAGAAAAGCTAGTTTTTCAACATTTGCGAAAAGACGTAGGCCTTTGTTTTAACTGGCAAAATACCTGTATTCTCTTACTATCCAGAGATCTTAACTATATCACTTAATAGGAGTCTTTTGTCACAGATGTACTGAGTAGTTAGTTGGTACGTAGGTCGTATAAGGACGTCAAGCTGCATATAGTAAATGACACAGCTGAAGGTCATCAGGTTTCCTGTCTCCTGACCACAACCTGTGATTGGCAGTTTCCATGACACTTCATACCTGTGTCTTGTAACTGTCATGTTAAAGGTGTTCTTGAGGATGTGAGGGTCATGGCTATGGCGAAAGATGACAATAAAGTGTGTATATGTGTGTCTTGCTGTGCTCTCGATGGGATTAGCAGCACGGATTGTGGAAGTGATGTACTATGTTTATCAGTTTACATGTTGAATGCATGCTGTTTTGGAGTCAGATGTAAAAGCATTTTGTAAAACCTTTTGGCAGGTGTACTTGTATTGTGACATCTATTCCTCTAATCTGGCTGCGTAATTTAGTAATGACTCTGAGCATTACATGTAACATGGGCTGTAGCTGTTTCTTGAGGATATCTCTGATGAAAACCACAAACTTACCCATATATTTATATATGAGACATATTGGTAACAGTATATGATAAGAGAAATGTTTCTCCTTGAGACATCACCCCTCTTGACAAGTACAGAAATAATACAAGAGGAATGTTCATAGATTTACCAACCCATTCACTAAGTACAAATGCCCACCACAAGTTGTATTGCTTATTTTGTAGACAAACTTTATAATAAATAAACTGAGCAGAAAGCTTAAGATCACATTTTAGATCCAGCAAACTTTGTTATTGGTATGTCCTGCCATAATCCACGTCAAACATACATCCAGGGGTCCTTTTGAGATGTCAAAAGAATGATGCAGTAACCCGTGAACAGTCTGGCTGCTGCGACATCAGGCGATGCCATCATACATCTACAGCACCATCAGACAGGCAGCACCTGGTCACAAGCCTCTCAAAGTAAATGTTAAAAGGTCGAGTGTGTTCATGCTGGAACATCACCGGGGTTATCAATTTGGCAGCTTACATCACAGATGTTTCACTGAATTATGCCCAAGTCATCAAGGTTCAACAGGAAGTTTTGAAGTCCCAGACACAACTGTCTCCATGTCTGAAATATCCAGAAACTTGGTTTTGTGTCTTGCTACTTTTTGAAAGACCAAATTATAGTTTTTGCATGTTTAAGATCTAAAAAATCAAAATGCTTTACTGGAGCTAAACATTAGTAGTGCACACAATTTTCATGTTATCCCATAGGTTGCCGTTGGTTTAGCTAATATATTAGAGTGGGAAAATCTACTAGGGTTTAGCGATGCGTAAAAATTTTCCAACCAGCTGCCGTCAGTCCAACAACCGCAGGTACTTGGGAGATGTGTTCTAGCAGCGAGTTTTCTGTGTTCCACAATCTGTCTCAGCTTTTATGGTCTGACTAATAAATAAAATAAACTCACAAAGGAACTATTCTTACACCTTTTTTCTGTTTTGTCAGAAAAATTCAACCGCGCGCCTTCTGAATTCAAGTCTCTCCCATTCACCGAACTAAGACTGGCGTAATTGCCACATTAACGCATGGTAAAACCACTTATTTCAAACTCGACAAAAGCAAAATAAAACTCACCAAACTCACCTTGGTTAATCTCTCCACTGTTCAAACAACCATCAGCTCTGGTTTGGCTGAAATAAACCCTAAATTCACAGATTGAGATGTGAAAATATGCTGCCTCTACGTGCTGTTTTCTCCTGCTGTCTTTCTCTGCCCTTGCTCTGCCTGCTGAGCTGCAGATCTGACTTAAGAAAATGTGACTTTTAGAGACTCAGTAAAACATCCTTGAACCAGATAACCCATGCATCTTTTGTGGTTGTTGCTTCCACATCAACATGGAAGCACCAAATCACACTTGTGTGCTCAAAATGATTCAATGGCACTATACGAGCATTTGCACCCAGCGCTGTATTCAATAGGTTATGAGAACTTTGCTGATGTGGATTTATGGAGAGACTGAGGAAGCTCTTGTGACAAACTTCGGCACAAACCACAGGAATCTGGTTGGAGTGGATCAACATGCCGCAGACAGTTTCCTGTTTCCCATTCAGGGTTTCCTCCAGGAAATTGTTTAGCGGAGGTGCTAAGTTGGGCTGACCCTGACACATCTCGTCTTGTGATAAAATCATTTAGTATATAATAATAATAATGTTTTATATGATGAAAGTGTATTTTTTTTGCGATGACCTCAGCTGATGTTTAAGCTTCTGCCTAACATTGGTTTAGCTCATGAATGAAAGTTAAAGTCTTTGTAGTACAAAACCCCCTCTTTTTGTCACTATCCTTCTTCTGCAGCTCACCAGGGAAACACTGTCCGGGGAAGCGAGGAGGGAATTGTATTCTAAAAAGACTGCTAAAGCATTGCACAAAACGAGGACTGTAGATTTTGTTCTTGCAATGAAAGTGAAAGGATCTTTTAATGGATTTGTAAGAGGAATTGTGGTACAAATGTTTGAGTGTGTATAAAACTGGGCCATGTGTATATTTTCATGCAAGCTTCACATGCTATCTTTACACTGGTGTGACTGATCAAGGGTGGGTCCTTCATGTTAGAATTCTCATTTCACTCCTCCACGCATCAAGGCAGGCTGGATGTTTATCTCTTTCCTTCTTCACCTTCCTGATCCAGCAGCTATTTTTAACATATTGCAACCACAGCCAACCTTCTTTCCTATTTTTTGCCACTATGTAAACTAAAATCGTAGGCGTAGCTGTGTCAAACAATGAAATTCTTTGTTTGCCTCGTGATCAAATCATGTCCTTCCATGGCTGCTGTCTGCCAGTCGCCTCACATTAACAGAGAAAACATATTCTTCAGCATGAATTCTGTTAATACTGGACATCTCATTCCAGACGGAGGCCACATAAAGATTTTCTGAAGTAGAAAGCCGTGCAGTCAATAGATCATATTCAAGTGTTGTTTTCAATTTGAGCATCTCATTCCAGAAGCAGACGACTTTTAGTCGGTCAAAGTTGTTCTGAAAAACTAAGAAATTTCCCTAAAGCCTGGACTCTGATGTCTAATGAGGACCATTTCCTGACAAGCCTTTTCCTTTTGTTGACAATAGCAGCCACTCTGCAACCTAAGCCAGATTGCCAGATAGACAGTGCAAGTGGTAAAGAGGTCTGTTGTACGCCTCCTCCTCCCTGTAATGCTTCATCAGAATGCTCCACGTATATGCTTTATGTTTAAAAAGGTCAAAATGCAGCTTCTGGCTTTGGTTCATAAAGTCATCTAAGTGCATGTCTGTGTGTGTGTTTGCTGAACCAATACATGAAACACTGATGCTACTACTACAAGCCAAGGTAGCCCTCTGAGCTAATGCATGCTAACTACACTAATGATAGATCAGAAATGCGCAACATATTTTGCCGACACTTTAGGGCTGCCCCCAACTAAGAATGTCCCGAGTTGACCAATAGTCGTCATTTAGGGCCATTAGTCGAGTAGTCGCCCACATGTTTACGATATTAATTTAGTTATTAAATTATATATTTTGGATGGGGCAACACAAGGGTTTGAGTTGAAGGTGTGAGAAAGAATAGTATCAGTAACATTGTTAACACTGCTACATTACAGAGAAATACAAAACCGTACTAATGAACCTTCATTAATATAGGCCTATATTTTATCTACAAGTGCACGTCACACACTGATCGAGCCGCCTGTTAATGACGCTGTCGGCAAAGCAGTAATGATTGTGCTAAGTGGCTAATGGGCATGTAGCTACTAACATGTTTTAGATGATACGTCATGTTTGTAGTCGACCAATGAAGATGAGTTTACATATCACCTTGGGTTCGTCCTTCACCTTCTCAAAATGATCCCACACTTTGGATTTCCTGTCCTACATGTTTTTAACTAGTCTGTGTAATAACCACAGGTACCACCCCTGGAAATTAGGGGCTGTACATATGCTGTGTCTTTAACCACCTGGAAAACACAAGGTCGGGAGCTGGATGCCACTCTTGTGCCTTTTTTGTGCCAGCTTTCAAGAGCGCAGCGGCAGGTTGCATCTGAGGTTACTTAGCAACCTTAACAAGCACCATATCATAGCCTATTTACCTGAAATCCTGAGTGCAGATCTGATCTCCAGATGCTGTTTATAAATGTGTAGACCTATCGCTCATGGTACCAATGACAAGCTCTGGGTAGCCCTGCACTAAAATGATCACCTTTTCTGTATTTATCACAGAGTGAATATTTACAGAAGAAGGGAAAGATATCTGTTAGCTGCGATTGGTTTGTAAAGTGACTCCTGTCTGACTGCTGAGCGTGGCCTCTTCCTGTGCCTGTCCTTTCAAATTAAATTCCTCTTCCTCACTCAGACTCACCCTGGCTTGCGACTTTGCCTTTCCTAGGATAGCAAAGGCATGACCCACGGGACTCTCACTTTGACTGGCTAGTACTCATTGCCGTTTTTGGTTGGGTTGGTGAGGTTTGGGCTAGAGGAGGGTTTGGTTAGGGTAAGAATGTCAGGGTAAGCCAAGCAGAGGCAGAGTAAGGCAGAGTTAGTTGGGTCATGCCTTTGCTATCCTAGGAAATGCAAAATAGCCCCTTGGTTTGGGTCCGCAACTGCCTTTGACGGAGAGCAGCGCAACAGCGAAGAGGGCTCACTTTGCAGCTAAAACTGGGGGCTGAAACGTCCCCAGAAGTACACAGGCAACAAAAAATGACAGCTTGACTTGGAGGAATCTCAGTTGACTAAGGGGTCTCTGCCTGATGATTTTAATCTTAAAATTTCAGGGGGCAGCCCTAATGTTTTGGAGGATGGTTGCATAATAAATAGGGAGTTCATGCAGGAATGCTGACATACTTGTAGTATCATCACACATTATCAACAAGTGAAGGTGAAGGATGGAGCAGCATGGCTACAGAAGGATGGCTATCATTTTTGATGTAACCTAAATCCTCTCTTTTCCATTTGGATGAAATGTCACTACTAATTTTGGTAGTTATTTTAGCATAATACAGGATATGTGATGTGTTATTCAGTTTAATGTAATCAAAAGCAACATAGGCTTTAACAGGCCATGTTTCCATTTGTGTTATCTGCTGTTTTCTGCATGTTGTACCAAACGATGTTCAGGCAAATGAACAGAACAACAAAGGAAATGATGTTGATCAGACTACTAATGCCTGGGCATTATCACGGTTAATGTAGTGTAAAACTGACTGTCAGCCATTGTTTAAAACAAGAGCTTGGCAGGTTGCCCCTCTGAAGATATTCTTAGAAATCCAGCTATTAAAATATCTCTCTCCACCTACTGTACCTCTCCTCTTTGTTTCTCACTGTCTCATAGTGAAAGGAAGACAGCTAAAAGATATTTACTCAGCAGTGTCAGATGATCAATATTGAAATTTAAATGTAATTAATCTGTCAATATTAAGTAAAAACCAAAGAATGATTTAGCTGTTTGAGCTGAATAGTCACCATTTGTTCACAATCTCGGTGCTAGCTTCCAACACAAAAAGATTATTTGTTGCCACTTCTGTAAAATATTCATGAAGTGTATTTGGAATAACAACTTGTTATATTTGAAGTGAGTGAGTCAGGTAAAAAAAAGGCTCTAGTGAGCTGTGATTATTAAACCAGTGTTTTCCATGGTCACTGCACGCATAATTGTCACCACTTCACCTTCTACTCCTGCTGACAGATTTAGAGTGGCACGCTCATCCACCAGGTGTCAGTTTGATGTTACAAGCCATGTTACAAGACAGTAAAAGCAGTAGTAATCTGTAATTCTTGTGTATTACAGGTAGTGTCGAGGGAGTTTGTGTGTGTTGTGACAGCTACACACTGTGCAGAGAGCAGGGCTGAGCAACATGGCAGAAAGATGTCATGATGAAAATGAGCTAATCATGTGATTGAAGAGTTCATCATGATATATGCCAGTGGCTATATATTAAATGCTTATTTTCTGCAAATAACACGCACAGTAGATATGACCTAAAGGCATGGTTTGGATTTTTTTAAGTGGGGTTGTATGAGGTACTTACCTACAGTTAGTGTTACATACAGTGGATGATGATGACTATTTGTAAACAGTATCATCAGCGAAAGTAAAAGCCTTCCCCAGATTCCCTCTTGTTTGAGAATGAGTTTTGTCCACCTGGCATATCGCCTCACGATATTTGCATTTTTTGCTGCTTACAGTCTTGTCGCCACCCTTTTTTTTAACCTGCATGCTGTGCACATGAACGCCCTGAACACAGCAAAATAAGAAGAAAATAAGAAATTACAGAGTCCCTGCATGTTAAAGGGATAGTCGGCACACCTCTAGTTTGGAGAAGCAGGCTAGGGACTGACATGGAAGCTTAGCAGTCTACTGCTGTGGAGGGGTCACCAACAAAACATATTTTAGCCACCTAAAAAAAGTCCCACCTAAAAAAATCAAAATAAGTTTAAGTGTATGCTGTATTGAGAGTATTTTTGCTGCTATACCTTTCTGTCAGACAGTGGTTTCCAACAGGAAAATGAAGCCATTATATTGCTCTCTTCAAAGCCAGACTCCATTAAGAAAAATAGTGATTTGACATGGTCAAAACAGGAGCTGCTGGTCTACCGCTGCCTTGAACAGTGGTTTTTGTTGTGTGATTTTGGTATTTAAAAGGGTTTGTGCGGGTTCACCAAAGTCACACAACAACACAAATTAACTAACTCTAAGCAGCAGTAGAACAGCAGCTCTCTTGTTCAGCAAGCTTAAATTACTGGTTTTGTCAATGGAGTCTGGTGTCTTTGATGAAAGCATAGATGGGGAACTGAAGCTGTTAATGGCTTTACCGTTGGAATAGGCTGTCTGAAGGAAAGGTAAAGAAAGGACAGGAAAAGCAGCATGGAAAGGTTAAGTAGTGAAAATACTCTCAGGATAGCATACACTTTTTTAGGTGCTAAAATACGTTCTGCCGCTGACCCCCATCCACAGCAGTACATTACTTAGCTTCTGTGTAAAACTCGAGCCTGCTTCTCTAAACTGGGGGCGTGCTGACTTACATTTTCATTATATAATACAGTATCTATGGATACGTACCCCATACCACCCCACTTCAAAAAATCCGAACTGTCCCTTTAATACACCACCCACACTTAGTAGGTCATAAGTGATCATTGAGAGGGATTACTTCTGTATCAGTCTATACATTGTTTTTAGATCAGTCCTACATAGTTTAAGGATTGTTTGGAAAACAGATTATGTATCTCAAGATGTACAAAATAGAATGCAGAAAATGTCAGTATTAAACAATAAGTAGGTCCTTCAGTTTTACTACACTTCTTGGGGTCAAAGCTCTGTTTTATAGCACATTGTATTGTCCTTTTTAAGACTTATTAGAAGGATAAATAAACAGAAATTTCTGGAATCACCACTTGTTTGCTACACTCTCCGAGTCATCTGTTATCCCACATTTTGCTTGCAGTCTTTGCCCTCTTTTACTCTGTGGTATGTAGTTGTTTACACTGGAGGTTGGTGGACGTGCGTTTCCTGCTGCCCCATAATTAGTGTGTGAAAGGAGATGCCACCAGCCAGTTGTGTGTCAGATATGTTTTTTTATGCCTTTTTATTTTGACTGTTTTAGGAAGCAGTGTAATTTTTCTGTGCGTTTGGAGCATTTAAATAAGAAATATTTTAGTTTACCTATTACCTATTGTCGGTAGAAGCTTTTCTTATACATCTTGTAATTTATCCAAGCAATCAATTTCATTTGTTGTAAGTTGGTTGGGCATTTCTGACTAGCTGATATGTTTAAAGGAAGTAATAGATTTGTTAACAATAAGCATTCAACAGATGTTAACATCTATACCAAACTGCCTGCCTGTACCTGTGCATGACGGCTACATTGCTGAGATGCTGCGGCTTGCATGTGTGTATTGTCCACACAGACGGTGTTGCTGCTGTGGCTCTGCTGTGGTGCTGCCTGTAAGGAGCGTTGCAAGTCATTGCATTTTCCACAACAAGGTCCTGCAAATATTTCACAAAAACCTTGTGTCACAGGGGCTTTTAATGCTAGAGAGGGCTTTTAATTTAGGCGGAAACAGGAGATATTCTGCAAATAAAGGCATGGAAACTGTAGTGAAAGTGTAATGTTGCTGGTATGTTGTCATAATGACTATCAACAGATCAGGGCGTAAAATTAACATTTTACCTCATCTGCCATTGGCTAGTGACCTCCAAAAATTTACCGGCCAAACATATTTTTCACCAGCCAAATAAAAAAATTGTGCCTTATTTGACGAAAAATAATTACCTTACGTTTTTAGTATGAAAATCCAACTTTAGGAAAATCCAACCCTGTCCTCTGTGTTTCTTTGGCGTGCTTGCGGCAAAGGCTGCAGTAGTAGTATCACGACACCACGGCAAAAGTGAGGCAGATGTGCCTTTTGTCATTTATAAAAAGATAAATCACTTTTCTATAATACATCAATGATATTTCAGTGGAATAAATTACTTATTGACTTATTCATACTTCAAAAACAGCATCAATAAGTGATTAACATAGGGGAGATCAAAATAAAATAAAAATCAACCAGCCACCCTCCTCCCCTAACAGTCCCTCCATAAGTAAAGAACAGTCCCTAAAGTGCGGTGAGGTTTGTGGAAATGTGAACGGCTCGTTTCTTCTCTGACACGTCACATACCTGTGTACCGCCACGGCTCGGTTGTCCAGGTACTACTGGGCAGTCATGACACAACGAAAGAGGAAATTACTGGACCTGGAGTCGGACTTAGTCGGAGACGGCCGGTAAGCCGTTATCGGACCTGGAGTCGGACTTAGTCGGAGACGGCCGGTAAGCCGTTATCTTGCGCCGCAGAGCACTATAAACCTCCGCCGTGTTCTTGTCTGTGACTCCCGTTCAACCCACAACCTCCAGGATTCGCATTTCCTTTCTGCTGCTGGTTGAAACGTGATAATAGTGGCACCCCAGCGCCCACTCCACTAACTTGACGTGGAAATGAGCGGTAGTCTAGAAAACTGGCGAGTTTTTTTGTTGTTGTTGTTGTTTTGTTTTTTTTCGAGGGCGCTCGTGCGCCCTCACATAGATTGCGCCCTGGGCGGTCGCCCACATTGCCCATAGCAAAAACCGTCCCTGGACACATCTGACAGAAATGGTCGAAGCACATAAAAAACCCACATGCAATTCAAAATTTTCCATCGGCCACACTGGCGGGTGTGCGTTTTTGTTTTACACACCAAACTCATTTTTTACCCGCCATTGGCGCTTGGCGGATGTTAATTTTACGCCCTGCAACAGATGATCTGTTTTTGCTGAGAACTGCATGTGGAAAAAACAGGCGAGACTCTGAATCTCAAGATGAGCCAGCCGAGTTAACATGCGCACTCTGTAACACTTCTGTTACACATATGCGCTGCTCACACCGGTGGTATGGAGTGGGTGTAACTTCAACAAGCTCAAAAGATGTACCATGTTCATCACCGTTACATTTATGAAGATTTGCCCAGATCTTTGTCCTCTTGCTCACATGTATTCTAAATGGTGGTGCCACTTCATCTGAAGTGTTGCTTGTTTGAAGGGCATTCTGAATGTATTATCACCAGCGCATGACATTCTGCATGCATTTTGCCTCACTATTTTCTCTCATCTGCACCATCAGAAGCTCATTCCCTCCTATCAGTGCTAGCACCAGAGGGATTTGAGTTGGACAGATTATTTGGTTGACCTCCCTATCTGCTGGAGCCATTTCAACATCTCACATCAGTATGTTGGAAATGTGAGTGTTTGTCAGCAGCGAAGAGCACCGGGATTGTAAGATGTTGTCATATCACGATTCATGTTTTGGGTCACTGTGATGGATGTTTAGGTTTTGTGCGGTGTGAAGGGGGGCTCTCGTGGAAGAATGAGCTGGAACTGCCTTTGGTTTGACATGATAGCTCGTTAAAAGAGATCCAGTTAGAAGAGCTGTTGAAAAAGTAGGCCAGCGCTGGTGAAAGCATGGTCACTCTGACAACCCATTTGTTGAGTATTTAGTTGCCTTGAAAGCATAGTCAAGCTGGGTTGTAATAACACATAAGCTGGCCTTTGCGGTCCTCTTGTAAAGGCCTAATTCAATGTAGCCTTAAAATGACATTTACATATTTTTTCAACACTGAGGTATCGCAAAAATACACATTGCTGGTGCTTTAATGAAATCAGTCAGACTATTCAGATCTTCCCCTAGACTTGTCCTCATGTCGAACACTCTCAAACCGACAGATGATATCATGTAATAGATGCACTGTGCTCTGATTGTTGAGAGCAATTCAAAGCCTGATATAAGCCGTCTGACAAACTGGAGACATGCTAGACGCGAGCACAAATTTGTCACGGACGTTCTATTGTCTGTCTCTGCTGTCGTCTCCTGCAGGCAAATGACTTCATATTCAAATAATTTCACCCATAGAATTAATTGCAGTTTCATTAGGGAGAGAACTGAAGGACGAACATCAACATGGACACATACACACACACACACACACACACACACACACACACACACACACACACACACACACACACACACACGCACACACACACACACACACACAATGGATAGAGGGTCTCATCACCCGGCAGCCCTGGCTTGGCAGCATCAGTGTTTTTGCCTGTTACTTTTAGCTGGGTAATTTCCTCCCCTTTGGTACACAGTGCCCATCATTTGTGGCTCTCATCTTCAGCATTACATGGCCGTCTGTAATGATCTAAAAGTCTGCTCTGTGTACACCAAACCTCAAATAGCTCTGCTCTTTTAGAAAACCTTGTTCAATTTTCAGTCTGTGATTTACACTACACTCATAATCTTAAATATATACACGTTCTAAATATATGCCTTTTAATAATGTTAGTCCTAATGCAGTTAGGAATCACAAGTTTTGATTCCATTAAATTGTTGCCCACATTTTGAAGAATATTTTGGCAAAGAAATTAAAGGGCAAAAGAAAGGGGGGTGACATGCAACAAGTGGCCATATATTTACCTAAAATGGGGACATGACAGTTACATACACCCTCAGTATCGCCTCTCTTTTTATTTACTAATTTTTTAGGGATTTCTAGTAGGTATCGACAGAAATAACCTATAGCCAAGTAGTATTGAAAGATCTCCAGTCAAACAAGACCTGCATTCGCAACTTTTTGCACCAGGGGTCTGACCCTGTAATCCTAAATCAGTGGTGCCGCGAGCAAGCTTCCACCCAGCTTGGCTAGAATGCAGTGCAGAATGGCCAAGGCCAACATTCGCTAACCGGCGGAGACTGGAAGGTGGGCAGTGGCCACAGTTTTTTTTTTTTGTTTGTTAACGCGGCTAGCTGTCTGTTAGCAAAGTCAATGGAAAATATATTAAAAGGCGAGACATTTACATCACAAAACATTAAAGTTTCAACACCTCTAAAAGAGAGTGCTTTGAAATTCAGTACTAAATCTCAAACTGAGTCAGTGGAGCGCCAGACTAAAAGGAAAGGCCTCTTGTATACCACATAATTTGGCATGTTTGTTTTTTCTTTCGTAGAAATTAATCAGTTACTTACTGGGTAATGGGTGCTGGGCTAAACGGACATCCCTAGTCCCGACTCCTTGCTGGATCAGCAAAGTTTCTGTTGCTGCTGTATGGAGCTGTTCTCCTACTTGCAAAGGGTAATCTCAACTTCTGTCCCGGTTAAAACGAGCTAACATGGCTGCAGCGTCTAATATACTAATCGGTTAAAGGATCCCAGCAAATTCACACCCACACCAAAACTGCTCAACTTTGTTGTTAAATCAGTTGATTACCATTAGGTAACGTTAGCCATGTGATACTAACACTTGGCCCTGTCAGTGTGGGCATGCAGCCGGGCGAACTCTCACAACTGTCCCCAATGTGGAGCTCTCACTCCTGCAGCAGCAGCTACAACCCATACAGTTTGTGGTGTGGTGAAGTGGTGGTGTGTATTTGAAGGAGTTGGCAGTTCACTGTGCTGAGATGCCAACAAAAAGTTCAAAAGTATGGCTATACTACACGCCACCCCATTCACATTATGGGTATATGGGTATCAAATGAAGTACTCTATTGGTATCCGTATCACTTTTAGGGTGCTGGTGTTGGTACTGGTATCATAGTTTTTTAGACGATACCCAGCCCTTATTTCTAGTCGTATTGAGGAGCATAAACTGGACAAAGAGGTCTGTCTGAAAAATCAGTTTCCATCAGGCTTTACCGTATCTCTGTTTTTGAATAGGTACACTTTTCCACCTTTTTTCTTTCATGCATTTCCACTCCAGCCAAATTTGAAAAGGTGCATAAAAAAGGTCGATGGAAACATTGATGTTACTTCAAATTCACCCTGTGAACATGGCTGAGACTTTCGTCCTAAATAGGTTGTTTAAATGTGTCAGAAATATTAACCTCATGTAAGACATTATAATTGTTGATGTTGGATTTCATATGTCGGCTTTCCAAGAATCCTGACGTCATCATGAGTCTCCTGAGATACAGCTTTAGCTCCAGTTATAGATATGAATTCTGGTTCTTGGGTACCATTTAGCCCTGCCATCCTCCAATGTTGTTCTCCATGGAGACCATAGAAGCCTGTTTGTGCTTTGTGTTACGGCCCAGTGGCTGCTTGGCTGCTCAGCCATGATTAATTCAGGCAGGCCTCGGGGGAGAACAGCCAGGCTAGGTTACCCAGCCAGGGATCTGGTGTCTAGCTGCCATAAAGACACTGGCTTTATGGCAGCTTTTAGCTGCAGAGCTCTCCTTGGCTGGAGCCGGGGCTGGAGCTGGCAGCCTTTCACACCTGTTCCTGAAATAGAACAATGTAAATGATTGAATTTAACAATTTAAGAAATTGAAATATTGTAAACCTCTTTGCCATGCACCAATAGACACATTAAATGTTCTCCCTCAGCTAAAGCAAATTACATTGTTTATAATTTACATCAAGGTTCAGAGTATCACAGTTGATTAATGGCAGCATAATTTAGTCTGTTTATAATAAGTATACTGAATTTTCCATTGCTATTTTTGTAATCAGTAACAACATGGAGATAAGCAGCTGCCGTGAGGTTTTATACCAGCAGTGTGCTTGTATTCTTATTCAGCTGGCACCGCTGGAAAGCGACATAGTTTCCAGGTTTGGTGCAGAGTGCTGCCTGAGATGAAATATATTTGAATATGACAATTCATTTTTTGATGTCCAAAGATTTATTTCCAGAACAAAGTACACAACCGAGGAAATACTGTCAGTGATTAGGGTCTTTGTTTACTGAAGTAAACCTTTTACTTGAAGGTAAAACATTCATCTCAGTGCTGTAGGTTGCTTTGAACGGTAGCCTATTTGAATATTGGGATAATAGTGTATTTGGCAAGAAAAAACCTCACCAGCCACTCTAAACGGACTCTTTAGAAGCAGAGATTTTAGAATGATCTTGTGAATTACAGACTATTATGCTTGTCAAACAGACTCTCTAAATCCCAACTGATGCTGAAAGAGCCAACACATTCTGTTAGGATAGATAATGTCAGACTTCACAGGTTTTTATTTGGCTTTTAGTCACTGAATATAGTACTCAGCTCAGCGATCAGTCTCTCACACATGATGTCAAAATAGCATATGGAAAAGTAGGTTTTTTTACCTCAACTTCTTTCAATTGCTTGTTTTGTTTGACCAACAGTCAGAAAACTGAAAGATATTAACTTTAGAAAAAGAAAGAAAACTTGACAAATCCTTTGGTATTTTTACTTTATTTAAGAAACATAGCCACTAATTGTTGTTTTTGCCTGTTGAAAGAATCTCAATAGGCCTCAAATGACTTGCAATTAGAGCTGTAGGGTTAAGGCTGACTCTACAAACAGTAAAACACATCACCAGATAATGTGTTCAAGTAATTTTTCAATTTGCCTCAAACTTTTCTGACCGTAGGATGCAACAAATCTGGTCCTAAGTTGGCCCTGTTATACTTGCTTGTGTGCCGGCTGTATGTCACTGTAGTGTGGCACTATACATCCTTATATTTGTTCTCTGTATCCTTCGTCAACTGACTGTGATGGATGGGTGACTCACACAGAGTGTCAGGCTCATAAATCAACTCTTACTGTGGCAAAATGGCACCCAGTATCTATTAATGGCAGACCTGGCTGCAGTCTATCCCCCAAGTTAACGCATGGCACTCTGTAGAGAGCTGTGTGATTTCCTGCTAAGAGACAAAATAGGGAAAAAGAAAGGCTGCCAGTGGGGCATTAATTGGTTCGTGTGTTATGATTTTGACATTGGCTTATTGCCCTAACAGGTGGCTGGTAGATATTTTGACTGAAATAATTTTGTCATTTGTTTTGTCATTTACCCTGGTATTTGTTTGACCATACATCCATCTGTTCCTTATACTGTGTATTGTGTTTGTACTGTATAAGCCAAGGGTGTCAAACATATGGGCTGCTTGCCAAAGGGTCCAATCCGACCCACTGGATGACTTTGCACACCTAATATATTGATGCACTTGTGAAGGCTAAGAGGTGCCAGGTTTCAAGAGCAACTTAAATACCGAGAAGCCCACTTCATGTAAAATGCTGCCTCAGGGGCTTTCCCACCCTGACCAGAATACAGTTCCCTAAAAAAGCAATGAATACTAACCATGGTCATATTTTAAGATATTGAACATTGTGCCAAATATTTACAATTGGCAGCTTCGCAACAAAAGAATCTCTATCAATCTTCAATACAATATGGTGGAACCCTATTGTCAAGGCACTGCCAAAACTTTTGATTTATAAATGGTTTGTAAAGCAGGGTACAACTTAAACCTGCTTTTTCAATAGCTTCCATTTTAGGTTGGTGTGGTGATGTCAGCATTACGACTCAGGAGTGGAAATGTATGGAAAAATGCACATGTAGTGCCAGTGAATAGTAGACTGACTGGTTGTGGAAAAACTGAGACACATTGTTGAAATTGCAGTTATTTTTCTGAGACATCTCAGGCTGTTCATCATCTGTCTTGTAAATGGATAAACGTTTTCAGAATGTAATTATATTTCCTTACACTAAAGGAAAGGAAAAATTTGAAGGTGCTGTCAGTTATTATCTATAGATAATTATGTATTGGTGTCTGGCCCACTTGAGATCAGATTGGGCCGTATGTAGCCCAGGAACTTAAATTTTGATACCTGCTGACTACAAACGAACCATCATTTCAGCTCTTTGCAAAATTCCAACTTTAATTAAATGGCTGAGCCAATCGAATTATGAAAAAGCACATTTTCTCACTTCCATTGGGATCTCTCCAGTTTTGGTTTAATTTGTTTAACTGTTTATCATTCTGAAATTAAATTTTGTTTGTTGTGTTAAAACGCCTCACATTTTTCAATCAATGTTTTGCACGTAATTTTGAATGCTGTGAACACCAAACAAAACGGCATTTAAAAACTCCACTCGCCTCCATTGTTCTGGGAAAGCAGCAGCACTCTGAGATACAAATGTGTCAAAACCTGGGCCAAACTCTCTGCTTGCAAAAATAGGGAGAATACATGATGTAACTTTCTAATTTACGTGAACCTACCCTTTAATTCATCTCAAGACAAAGTTAAGGTCAAGGTTTGTTTTCTTATTTTTTTCCTTTTATTGCAAGACAAAGGGCAAAACGCTAACAGAACAAAACCAGGAAGACAAGAACAGTGAGTACAGGCCAGTTAGCAACAATTTCGTTAGGCAGTAAGACAAGGTTATTGTATGTTAGTTGACGTGCATTGTGTTGCGTGTTGTTTTGATTTGATGTTTGTGTGTGTGTGTGATAATGGTTTGTTTTTATGCTGACTGAAACGTGAATAATGTGAGCAAACCACTCAGAGCCTCATAGTGCACTTTTAGGAGATGATTTGCGGGCACATAGTTAGTGCTGAAATGATAAGGCAATCGAAAAGAAAATAAATAAGACAAGCATTCTGGTAATTGAATAATTGTGGTTTCATGTCTTCAGTCTAAGTGTGCTGAACTGCTTTTCATCTATATCAAAATATAGCTACCTAGATTTCTTTGTAAAAAAGATAGATCGATCTTCAGGTTCGGAACTATTGGTCAGTCATAGAGAGCAGACATCACATTGGGCTCTGGGGACTTGTGATGGGAATTTTTCAGAATTTTTGTGACCTTTATAGACTAAAACAGTTACTAAATTAAAGCATTATTACAGATTAACTGCAGATGTGTGCTCTTGAATTAAAAGTTGACACAGTGAGCAGGATTGTTGTCAAATGCACAAAGGCTGAATATGACTTGATACATCTTGGCACTTAAAATTGTTTGTATTTGCAATATTTGTGAATATTATGATATGCGTCAGCAAAGCTTAAACCATGGGGGTTTTCTTGCTGGTGAATATTTATGCACCAATTTGTGAATTTTTAGCATCAATTTATGGTGTAAATGTCTCTCATTTTGTCAATACAGAAGTCCTCATCTACTTTTATATTTTTATTGGAGGGGACAAATGCATAACATCTAGGCCTAAATCTTGAGGGGGGTGGGCATGTCCCTTGTGTCCCCCCTGAAATCTATGCCTATGTATGTCAATATGAAATATTGCACATTACATATTAAAAACAAGACTGTATGAACGTGAGGGATAAAGGAAATGCGCCTTGTGTATCTGCTGATGGATTGCATCATTGTTCTAATGTTGATACTTGACATGAAAAAATGAATAGATATCTGTGAGAGGAGGTTAAAGGGACAATAGGTGAGGTGTGTGTCAGTGTTATCATCACTTTATCCCCCGTCTTTAAGGATGTTGTGGCGGTACCCCAGTGTCCCCTCCTTCCCTATCTTGTACACAACACACACACACACATACACGGAGTTAATCCGACCTCACTCATTTTAATGGGACAGTTTCCATTCCCCGCACCAAATCATATTGTTTTCACATCCAGCCTGTCTAATGGCCGAGCACAGCTATCACACTTTCATTTTTTTTTTTGCCCAGTCACACCTCCTTGATTCTAAACATGACAGCCTCAGTCACAATATTAATTTGACACCAACATTGTTATTTTCCTTATCGTTTTCTATTAGGCAGGGTTCAATAATAAAAATGTCATCACAACTATTAAGAAGTGATAAATTATGACATTTATGGCTCGCACAATTTATTTCCACACACAAAGAGCATTACTCCTTTCAGACAGGCATTCCACCTCAGCGGCTCCTGAGCAAGCTTTAGCAGGAGATCACTGTTAAAGCTGCGTAACATGGTGGGACGCATGAATACAATTTTGCGTTTTTGATTCAAGATGCAGGCTTGTGAAAGAAAATGTGTTTATTCTGTTCTCCCACCACACAAAAAAATACATTCCTGAGTGTAAAAGATGTACACACTGGTAGCCACTGCTGATATTAGGCTGGGGTTTGTATCAGTGTACTCTATCACTGTGTATTTTCTGGTACGTCATAAGTACAAATTAATTTGAACCCGGTCTGTGTCTGCCAGGCGATGTCAGATGCTGTTAGTATTCCAGGGCCTCCTACAGGAACAAAAGACCTCTAAATACACTTCTCACTGTTTGCGTCTGTCTGGATGTCTCACTTAGTTTCACTGACGTGGCTCCTTGTTTAATATTTTTTTTGCTCTTGGTTTATCACGGTGTCTTAAGGCTAGCTGTAAACAGCTGAATCTACTGTCAGAAAAACAGACATACAAATAGACCGACAGAGACCTGTGTTTCTCCCCTGACCTTTTATCCGCTTGGCTAACAGCACTTGTGATGCATGGTTAATCATCTGTTTAAAAGTGCGCACACACATAGTAATGTGAACACATATATATGAAGCTCTTGTTTATTTTTTGCTGGTCATAAAAGAGGAATTAATTGCTGTTTTTTATTGCTTAATTTACTCAGTGGCTAAAACACTTTGTCTCTCCTGCCTTGTCTCCTCTGTCTCTTTCTCTCCCGCTCCTTTCCTCACCTCCGTCTTTGTGTCTCTCCGCCAGCTGGTCGGCGGCCAGTTTGACCTTGAGATGAACTTCATCATCCAAGAACCGGAAAGCATTGTGTGCATGGTGGAGCTGCTGGACAAATGCGAGCCCACCTGTCAGGCCGAGGTCTGGAGCATCTTCACCGCCATCCTCAAGAAGAGTGTCCGCAACCTGCAGGCATGCACTGATGTGGGGCTCATCCAGCAGGTGCTCCAGCGCATATCCACCACTGACAGCATGATCGCAGGTAATTAAAGAAGTATTTCACTGCTGGAAAGGTGGTCTTTTCACAAAACAGAGCTGTCTATGCAGTAGAAAGAAACACTTTTGAAAGTGGTGCTAGGGCTGTGGCATTCACCTTTGCTCAACAGGTAAAAATTTACTACTAGAATACATTGTGCTGCACCAGACCAATAAATGCTCCTGTTGGTCGGTGACGTAATGCAAGTTGCCCGTCCAAAAACAACCACGGCAGTCGCAGTGTTGCATTACAGTTAAACAGTAAGCTAAAATATGTTTCTGAAAACATTTGTGACAAGAACTAGGCAACTCAGTAACAGAATCTTGGTTCATATTTGATCAGAACTGCCTAGTTTTACTGTTTGATCCCAGTATTTTCAGTACGGGGCCCACTTCCTGTTTGCGAATTCTCATATTACAGCCAAACAGTGCACTAAAATGTGTTTCTGAGGACATTTTAGACAAAAAATAGACCATAGAGTAACAGAATCTTGATTTATATTTGATTTGCACTGCCTAATTTTACCAGTTGATCTCAGGATTTTCAGCTTCTGGTTTTAACAATACGGGAAGTAGTATGGCGCCCACCTTCTATTGACAAATTCTCATATTACAGCCACTGGCACAGTGCACTAAACTGTGTTTCTGAAGTAACAGAATCTTGGTTTAGATTTAATGAGCACTGCCTAGTTTTACAGTTAGATCGGAGTTTTGTCTGAGTTTGAGACAGAAGAGTTTGTCTCTGTCTCGATCCTCTTCTATAGTCTTCGTGTCCTTAGTGGTGGGCATACAAAAATGACGAAGTACAATCTGTAGTTATAGCAAAAACCCCAGAGCCAGTGAAAATCGAAACCTGTCGTCTGGCGGATTATTGCTGGCAAATGAGCAGGGAGATCTGGGCGATGAAGTGTAACACGGTTCATTTACCCACACTGCCCACATTGTTGTGATGTGAAGCAGGTTTAAAATTGGTAAAGTATCCCTTTAAGAACAGCACCTCGTGGAAAAACTTAAACTCATCTGCAGTCATATATCTTCATGTGTTTTTTGCTGAACTATGCTTGACTAAGACAAGACACTAGAAGAGAAGTTTTTTTGCCAAGCCTCCGCTTTGACCTCTTTGTGGGAGGGGAGCAACAAAGAGACAAACTCCAATTTCAAGAATCAATGGAGCATTACAAACAAAGGAACCAATTTGAAACTTTCTTATCCACATTTCCTGTTTACAATAACCTCATGGTTTCATCTCCCATTGTTGCATATGCTGTGATGTGTTGCAGTGAAAGCGGACACAATTATCCCGTACAGTCTCTCCAGAGTCTCAGTCTGGTCTGTCGCCCATCTGCAAATTAGTCCGAATTAATCCTACAGTGTTCGGCTCAGTGAACTTTTGCCAGCCAGAACAGCGCTGGCCTAGAGGGTTTGTTCAGTCGAGCAAGGGTGATACAACCCAGCAGTAACTAGGCAGCTGAGAGTAATAGTAATATTCAGCACAGTACAAATGCTTTGGTTCATCCCCAAGAATTGTCTCAGATGCAACTTTTTCATTGAGTGATTTTTACAGCTTAAAATGACCCATATATTAGGATTTAAGATTATCTCCTGTTTGTACTTTTTTCTCAATATTTCTGTGCATTTTATTACTTTCATGAGAGAGTTGACAGGAGAAAGCTGACAAGAAATGGAGAGAGATATGAGGAATGTTATGCTACAAAGGCTGGACTTTCAGCCAGGGATGTTGTAGTTTATGATAAATGTCTTAAACAAGGTCACCAAGGCACCCTAACTTCTACTTTTTAAAATTGCACTTACAGTAGATTTGCAGACCGTCTCTTCCTCACTTGCTCTGAAATACAAGTTGTGCAAGGCTGAGCTTTGATACTTGTGTGTGTTTATACTAATACTGTACTTAACATCGAAAAAGACCTTCCAGATAGAACTGCCACTCATCATTATATTTAGGGGTTTAAACTAGAGCTGCAGAGATTGGTCATTTGCTGCTGTCCATGTTCTTACATCATAGTAAATTAATGTTTTAGGTTTGGAAATGTTGGTTGGGCAAATAAGTCATTTGAAGAAGTTACTTTAGGCTCCAAGTCAGGGATACTCAACTTGCTTTGCCCAGGAGCCAATTTTGCAAATGAAAGGAGGCAAAGGGCAAGTTAATAAACAAACATTAAAGGGATAGTGCACCCAAAAATGAAAATTCAGCCATTATCTACTCACCCATATGCCAATGGAGGCCCTGGTGAAGTTTTAGAGTCCTCACATCCCTTGTGGAGATCGGCGGGGGGAGCGGCTGGCACATCTAATGGCAGACGGCTAACATCCAAGAACACAAAACAGAATCCACGAAGTATCTCCATACTGCTCATCCATAGTGATCCAAGTGTGCTGCAGCAGTGACATAAAAAGTTGTTTCGAAAAATGTCATATGAACTCTGTTTTTAGCCTCACTGTAGCCTGTAGCTCTGACTGCTTCTCTGTGCTCCGCGTTCACGTGTGCGCGCCTGCGCGAGACCAGCGAAAGCATGAGCTTTGCTTACCCGTGTTTACATCACGTGACATGTGCACCACAGGGAGAGACAACGGTAACCACAGAGCTAAAAGATAATTTGCACCATGGTCTTTTAGCAAAGGACAGCCCAACATGTCTGAAGACTTTGAAATTGAGGAGGAACAGCATTTCTTTGTTGAGCCGTATTTGTTTGAGCCCGAGTATACGGATGCGGAACTCAGGCTACTGGACGAAGCAGCCGCCGCAGCTCATGAGCCTAACCCTCAGCCAGCCGCAGAATACCGGAGTCGAGCACTGGAAACCTGGTGGTGTAGTTGTTTCAAATGCAAAGCAATGCCAACGGATGAGGAAAGTCTTTGCTGCTCAGACTGGGAATTGGCGATGCCTGCACTTGAGAATGCACGAGACTGCTGGCTCTTCAGAGATCACCGATCACCCTGAGCGCGCACACGTGAACGCGGAGCACAGAGAAGCAGTCAGAGCTACAGGCTACAGTGAGGCTAAAAACGGAGTTCATATGATGTTTTTCGAAACAACTTTTTATGTCGGGGCTTCAGCACACTACGGATCACTACGGATGAGCAGTATGGAGATACTTTGTGGATTCAATTTTGTGTTCTTGGATGTTGTTCTGGGGCGCCGTCTGCCATTAGGTGTGCTAGCCGCTCCCCCTGCCGATCTCCGCAAGGGATGTGAGGACTCTAAAACTTCACCAGGGCCTCCATCGGCATGTGGGTGAGTAGATAATGGCTGAATTTTCATTTTTGGGTGCACTATCCCTTTAATGATATTATCAGTAAATGAAATGCCCTTTCAATGTTTGCTATCCTCACTCATCTTTGCCAAGAGGCAAATCCAGTGGCAGCCCCGTGCAGGTCAGGGGTACACAGGGGTGTTTCCAGGATTTGAGAGCCTTCAGGGCTTAACTCACACCTCTGTTGAGGGTCCTTTTTGATATACTGTACAAGCTCTATTTTATGCTTTTGTATGCACTCCGGCAGCTTATTTACATTCAATGTGTCCAGTGTGAATCAATTTATTTTCATTGTAAATTACAAAAGGGTCGCTGGGTCATTTAACACCCTATCGCCCATGGGCCATAAGTTGAGTATCACTGCTTTAAGATATTTTTATGGGCTTTTCTCACTGTTTTCTAATGTTTTGTAGTCCAAATGATATAATGATATATTAATCAATAAAATTATCCACAGATAAATCGCCAAGGAACATAATTGTTAGTTGCAGCCGAACTTTAAAAGAAGGGTTTTGTATGTGCACACTAGTCACAGATCTGTCACACCTTGGCTCATCATTAGTCAGTAATAACTAATGGAAGAGGCTGCACAGTGGCTGGGACTCCCAGAGTGTCCTCTCTATTTTAAGTCTTGTGTTTTTCTTTTCTTTTTTTACTTGGATTTGCTCACCCTACTTTTCTTTTAAATACGTCCTAGCTACTTAGCTTCTTCTTATTGCCATGGATTCAATGTAATATTTAGATGATCAAATTACCGATAAAGACTGCAATAGTTGTGAGCTGGATCTTTTTAAAAATAAGACAGGGAAAACTAGTTATAATCAAGGACCTCTTCATGAATGATAAGATCCATAAGGTTTTCTGTCAAACTGCCATCATTTGGAGCTCCCTCTCAATTATTTTGTCAGTCTTTGTGTTGTAATGTTTAACCTCTGTATGATTCTGTGTGTGTCTTGCAGACCTGCTGGTGGACATGCTGGGCGTGCTTGCCAGCTACAGCATCACAGTGAAGGAGTTAAAGCTTTTCTTCAGCAAACTGCAAGGGGAGAAAGGCCAGTGGGTGAGTCAGAGTCATGCCACGGTGATCTGTCTTGGTTGTCTGGGACCAGCTTGAGGAATGTGCTAGCAACACTTCAACTGCTGCCATCCCACAGGCCAATGCCCTCGACACACAGACAAGATAAATCATGTGAAACCAGACTGCTACTCCGCAGTGATCTCGGATCCAGAGCAGCACTGCATTATTGCTGTTGGGCTGATAGTGAAATTACCACAAAGTTCTAAGTTTGAGTTATTTTTATCAGCCAATATTTAGCACAATGTTAAAAGGTATGGCTGTTAAACAGTCAAAGAACCTGATTTTTCTAGAATAGACTGCCTGAGCTGTTGTGTGTGTGTGCCTATAAGGAAGTAGCCATAGTGAACTTAAGATGTATGACTCATGTACAGAAGATAAGTTACTACATCCATGCAGAATAGGCGGTGCAGAGGGAGAGACAGTTAAAGAGAAGGAGAGTAAGCCATCGATCACTGACACTAATCAAGTTGTCAAGGAAATAGGGCAAGTTGCTTTTATGCTTCGAAATTTCAGCTCACTCTCCCACTTTCAAGCAGCTCTCACCACCGCTCCTCTCCTCATTTTGTTTTTTTTGTGAATCGTCTGGGGAGACATGGTGGATAGGATGAGTGCAGAACTTTAACTGCTCTGGTATTGAGCACTTTAACCACAACCTTGTTGAAAATTGTAAAAATGTATTGAAAATTTTATCACTCACACTGATCCAACTCCAATATCTGAACTCTTTGTGTTATAGCAACACATTTTAAATGAGTGTGCTTTGCAGTGCACAATGATGTACACATTAATCAGTATTATAAAGTAAATTAGGGCTGCACAGTATATCATATTTAATTGTCAAGGTTTCACAATAAACACATTGCGAAAGACTGCGATATTGCTCTTTGAATATAGACACAAAGTTACTATATACTGTCATACTATAACAGTGGTTCCCAACTGGTGGGTCCCGGTCCAAAACTGGTTCCCGGGTCTTTTCTGAATGGACCACAAGTGACTCAAGAACGTGTCAAGTTTGTAAAAAACACTCTTTATTTTGAAGTACAGTGAATTTTGGCACAAAGCTTTTACTTTGAAGTGCCATTTCCTGCTGTAGAGTGAGTGACTAACAGATAGCTACATGACAGAGATGGCAAACCAGCCCAATGACACGGCCAAATGCAAGTATGAGGCCAAATGTATTAAACTGTGTGCATCATGAACAAATGACTAAGGTAGAAATCTGGACCCCGTGGTTGGACCAGTTGGGAATCAGTGTATTATATTATGCTATATATGTTATCTGATAGGTGCTATGCAGGTAACTCTGGCCAGTCAGACAAAGCCCTCACCGTTAGGCATTGTCTGATTGCATGCGAGTGAGGTTTATTAGGTTATTGCTGCTGTATTGCAGGAAGAAAGTGTGATAAGTGCAGAACAAGTGGCAACCTCTTGGGCTAAAGAATGAAGCCAATGCAAAAGTACTGTAAACTACAGTTACTTGAATGCTCACATGAGGCTGGCTCAAGAAGCAAGTCAGTCCTCATAGACCTCCATGTTAAAATGCCCAACTTTACAGCAGAAATAAACATGTTTACAGCCTCGCACAAAAAAAAGAGAAACAGTTTTTGTCTCTATAGCAACTTTCCCCATTCATGATCACTGTACAGGGGGAGAATTGTATATGAATAACCTGTTGAGATTTAAATAAACCTTAAAGTTATGCATAGTTAAGGGTGTGGTCACTTTGAGTCGGATCCACCTCTTGCTCCTACCCAGCCCCACCTTCTCATTCAAATATGGTCACTTCTGGCTCCAAAAAAATAAGGTGGTGACAGCTGAAATGCCAAACTCAAGACTTCTAAATGGGAGACCACATACCAATGTGGTCACAGTAGCTATGTCCATTATTTTATACAATCTATAGTGCAGACCAAAAAACGAATGTCAGAGGGGATGTGGTGCTTAAAAGATAGCACATTACTCTGTCTGGCAATATTTTGGACACAGGGGAGACAATGTGGCACAAGCACAGCTACTGTGCGAGTCTGAGTCAAGAAATGTATTGCAAGTAACATTGTTATTGCAGTATTTAACGTTATCGCATATAGCATATTTTCCTGATATCTTGCAGCCCTGAAAGGTTTCTGCAGGTCCTTAAAAAGTCTTTAAGTGACATAAATTCAATATTATAAATATTAGACTTACAAAGACATTAAATTAATAGATTTAAATTTTAACTTTTGAGGTCTTCATTTCCACAAACATTTGATCTAATATAATTTATCCATCTTTAAATTTCTTTATGTTAAAATGAGTCAAGCTCTATTGCAGGAAAGCCCACATTTCTGATGTTACAAATCTCTAAACCTACCACTGAACCCTAATACTAGAGTACTTGCAGTTACCTGTTGGCAAAATGTGGATTAACCTAATTCACTCTAATAACTTTATTCCTACATAAAACCTACCTCTGCATGGGTAGGTTTACTGCCTGCAATGCTTTAATAAGGAAAGGATGCTTTCACCGAACATAAGTCTCAAATATAGTGATCTTGAAAATGCCTTAAAAAGCATTAAATATAAGTGTCTTGATACCTGTAAACACTTTGCCTCAAGTAAATGAAGATACAGAATTCTGAGTGTGCTGCTGAGTAAGTCTTTCTGAAGTCTGATGAGTCTGGGGTAAATTTAGAACAAGCAGAACCAAAGCTGTACTTGCTTTTAATCATTTGTGGCTGCATGCATAAACAGTAAGTGACTAACAGGGTTCATGTGCTTTCATGTGCATGTGTGTGCCTGTTTGGACATCAACACTTATCAGCTGTCTAAAATGATCCTTGTGTGTTTTTGTATTCTTCCCTCAGCCTCGTCATGCAGTGAAGCTTTTGTCAGTTCTGAAGTACATGGCTCACAGGAATGGCCCGGACTCCTTCTTCAGCTTTCCGGGGAAAAATGCAGCTGTGAGTATACTACGTCATGTCAAACACTGCACCACAGAGTGAAAAAAACATCCATGAGCACTAGGTATGTGTGCACATAGATGATGAGCTGCCTGGCATGCATTTAGAGGTTAGTGTCAGACTGCTAGTTTGAATATTTCAGTACATGAGCAGCAAGATTTCCAGCTAGGCAAAATGCAAAAGAAGTGGTGAGCTAACAGAATATGGACCCCCACCATGACTGCCTTCCAAAATTTACAGCACCTCCTATTCTCCTTCATCTTATAAAGAAACTCTATTATAGACTAATGAGTGAGGGAAAGAGAGGACTTCAGATATTACATGATGATCTCTCCTGAATCCTTTCATACTAAGTGCTTTCTAAGCTGATTTCGTATGAGCCAGCCATTCACTGACCCATGCAGTTTTGCTCTAATTGATAAGCTTCACACATTCTCTTAGTTGTTTTTTAGTCTGCCATTACAACTCTTCTCAGGCCTCAAAGGCTATTGTGCTCTTGCTGAAATGTTGTAAAGCATCTTGAAACGGAGTCGAAGAGCTTTTTGATGAAACCGCATGTGTGAGCACTGTAAGTCTACATAGTTAAAGTGACTAAGTGTATCATGTTGTGGCCGTCGGCTATTCAGCTTTGGACCATTGAAATCGTGCTTTGAAAATTTTGGTTGTGCCTTCTCTGCACATTAGTTTATTCAAAACCTCTGCCTCGTTCTTCAGCGTTAGTATCATAGAAAGTCAGACTGCACACAGGCTTTGTCCTTGTCTTTCTCTAGATGCGTAATGTAGCATACAGGCAACACATGATGGCAACAGTGGCACATGATGACGAGTGTGAAGTAGACAGCATACCCTTGGTACACTCATTGAAAGAAACAATAAATAAATAAAATATAACAGAATCAGAGATTGTTGGTAGTACAGGAAAAATCTAGATAAGAAATACATTCTTCATTCATTTGATTCACAAAGTTGAATTTGTCAGCTTTCTACATGCTAATGGCAATGTCCAGTTGTGCAGTTCATTGCACTGGAACTTTACAAAAGCATTGCATTGTTCCCCACTGAACTCTTCCAGCCACAGGGTATGATGTGGCAGGACAGTATGTTTATTCAGAAGGATCCTCTCAGACTTGCATCACAACTGCTCTTTGAGCACTCATTAATGCTAAACAGTAATTAAGACAAACAGCTAATAATCTATTTAATGTCTTCAGGATTTCCTCTGTGTGAAGGAGTAGACCACAAATGGACTATTGCAACATTAATATTAATGAACTTTTCATTGGATCAAATATGCATAGTACAGGAAGCTGTACAAATTCAATTTGGCAAATTTTATACACATCAGGAGCAACCTGACGACAGAGGCTTCAAAGTTGTTAAGGCAAAACTACACTAAAACCAATAGAAAGACTGTACAAACAGACGTTAAACACACTGGACAAAGCAAAATTTTAACAAAATATGATTTTTTAAATTGGGAAAATATGATCAGATTTGCCGATATCTTACTTATAACTAAAATTCTTCATGGCCTGGCACCCCACAGATACCACAGAGAAAGAGCAGCTTTGGACAGTCAACCTCCAAGCTGCACACACCTGGAACACTGTATCCATAGAATTTAGGAACATCACATCTCTTAAGTCATTCTCCAAATCAATAAAACACTGGTTACTGGACAATCAAACATGTTGTCATGATCTGAATTAGTGGTTATGTCCTCGTTTTCTTACTGTATGTTGGGGCTTATGTGCTTTTGTATACTACGTTTTCCTCAATGTGTGTCACTGTCTTGCTAGTTGTGCTTGTGTGCTATTGTCCTTGTTTTTTGTGCTTTGTTTTGTGCTCTTGTTTGTTTGTTAGTGGCTATGTGCGTTGGCTCTGTGTTGTGTTTTATGTTGTACTTTTGTATATTTACTTGACTTAAGTGGTCATGTTAATTAATGTGCACTTTCTATATAAAATAAACATAAATATGTGCACTATTGAATGTTGCTTTAGTCTGTGTCAGGCCTTTTCCATAGTGTGTGTAGTCTGTATATAACCCTCTATTGTCATGGTGCTGGTGCTTTTTACTTGCTTGTGTACTAGTGTGCAGGTCTGCCATGTGAGGTTGGGTCTGATTCTCTTGATCTGAACTCTATTAGTACTTATAAGTGTTTGTCAGCAGTGATTGATAAGAGCACATGTGCCCTCACCTTCCTGTGTTGCCCTGCTACACACATCTGCACACACATAAAAACATTATTAAGGGCAATAGTTTTCAAACGTTTGCTTAATATTCCTTTGACCTGTCGCACTAACCAAGAGGTTTTTTTTATCAATTTTAAATGCTCAATGGTTCACTGAACTCCACAGCTGGTCAGGACCCACAACTCATACCATGTCCTGTTTTCCTCTGTTGTGTTTTTCCTAACAGGCTATAGCTCTGCCTCCTATAGCGAAATGGCCGTACCAGAATGGGTTTACATTCCACACATGGCTCCGCATGGATCCCCTCAACAACATTAATGTAGACAAAGACAAGCCTTACTTGTACTGGTACGTAACAATACTGTTCTGTGACCAGTGAACCTTTGCCCTTTGTTTGACTCTTCAATGTTTAATTTAGTTTGAATATACTATATATGGAATGCAAAAATTGTTTAAGGAAGTAGTGCATATTTTTAGTGTAAATAACACAAAGAGAGGGGAATTGCATGAATGGTGGTTTTACACGGATGCATGCACTTTAAGTGTGAACATATGCATGTGTACATGTTCCCAGTATAACCGAGATGTATATAAAATGCATTTGAACCCCAGAAATGTGCTGCAGAAGTGCAGCCTTCAGCCTCACAGATGAAAAACGGCTGTGCCTCTCCCTCCATCTTTCCTGTCTCCTCATCCTTTGCTTCCTCTCCGAGGAGCAGAGGGTTGGTTGATCTTCTTTTCAACCAATAATTAATTTCTGTCAGAAATCTAATTTATACAACAGGGATCTGTTTGGGTTTCTATGAGAATGATAACCACGCCGGATGGCCAACGAGCTGCTTGAGAGAATCTGTAATAAAAGCTCCTCTTCAGCCTAATTCAGATTAATTCACTAAATCACACGCAGGGGCCCCCGTCTCGCCGGGACATGTAGGATGGGAAGAGTCTGTGAAGTTGAGAAATGATTGTTTGCTATCTTTATCCATTTGAAATCCTTTTAAAATGCTTATATGATATATTGGACACTATAACCCATGTTGCCCTTGAATGTAGTCAGTGTTAAAGTGTACCGCCTCACTCAGAAACTCAAGCTGTGTGTTTGTATTTTCCTTTCATTTCATTTCAGTTTTCGCACCAGTAAAGGCATGGGTTACTCGGCACACTTTGTTGGTGGCTGTTTGATAGTGACCTCATTAAAATCCAAGGGGAAAGGATTCCAGCACTGTGTAAAGTATGACTTCAAACCGCAGAAGGTAAAAAAAGGAACAAAAAGATGAACCAGAACACAAGCACTGGTTCGGTGACCCAGGCCAACCAAATATTCATACACAAGAAAAGACAAATTCTGCAAAGCAGCACACACAAAATCAATCACATGCACACACGCAAACACATGCACACACACAATAAATCTAGACCTTGCTGTAAGAAAGTACTGTCACATCACACCTGACTCTGGGGAGAAGCAGAACTAGAAGGAGGAGGAATGAGGGCGACGGCAGAGAGGGATAATCCAATACTCCCGGTCCCCTCCAGGCACAGCACACACTGAAGACCATTGCAGTCCTTTGCCTGTGGACAATTTAAAACACCCTCCTCCTTCCCCTGGGCATGAAGGCGCTACCTTACCTCAATAAACCTCATGAGGACCCAGAAATGATTTTAGTTAATTTTTCACTCTATTTTTAATGCCTTCCTTCATGTCCGGAAGAAACCATCATAACCTATTTCACTGTGGCAACACTGGTAACCTATTTCACTGGTTGTAAGGCTGAGGAGAAAACCAGAAATCTAAGTAGGTGGGATCGTAGCTGGAGGGGACTGAAACATGATGGAAGCAGGTTAATTGTGTACGCTGGAAGATTCTCACCACATGTTGACTTATTGATATCTTGTTGTGTGTGACTGATACTTTCAGATATACAGTGACAGTTTTCCGTTGTTCGAGCCTGCTTGTTTTTGTTGTTGCAGTGGTACATGGTGACTCTCGTTCACATCTACAACCGCTGGAAAAACAGTGAAATAAGCTGCTATGTGAACGGGGAACTGGCTTCCTTTGGAGACATAGCCTGGTTTGTCAACACCAGTGACGTAAGTGGTAACACATTTTTTGCTCTTTGCAAATCGCACAGTGAATTATTGGTTTAAGGTGCAATGGTCTGGGTCAGGTTAGAAACAAACTCTTGTGTGGTTCGGTCGTGGTGAGAACCTGTTCCAACCTTGATCCGAACCAACTGCAGTCACATGACACATTGTTTGGGTTAAACATGATCATGTTACAGTCCTGGAGGATTATTAATGTGCACCTCCTCCTGTACTGCCTTAATATGCACATTCAGCACATCCAATGCTTCAAAACATTGTTTTCTAGTTGGAGCTGCGCCTCGTTTTCAAACTGTACGGTTTGACTGAAATAAACAATGACAGCAATATAGTACACGATGAGCAGCGCTAAAATCAACCTGCGTAGTTGTCCCTCCATTGTGACATTAGAAAGTGTCACATTTATCTTGCAAGTATACTCTTCCTCAACGTTTTGTTTACTTCATGCATGGAAATTCTGACCAATCAAGAGCAGCTTTCTCGCACAAGGCATTTTATCTGGTCCGCTTATAAATGCTGCCATGAGAACATGAACCAACTCTAGGCAATTATGCAACTTTGTAACAAAATTAAGACCCTGATTCGGACCAAAGCAGCGAATCTAGGTCTGAAAGCACCCTGAGATAGTTAGGCTAAGCCAGCTCGCAATCTTACTGTTTGTCAGTCATTTAAGTTCAGTGTCTTAAATTGTGATTTCAATCCAGAAATCTGAAACCCAAAATTCGTTGTTTTTAGGCGAAGACTGTCAAAATTACAAGAAACACAGACCTTACAACTAATGACAACACTATGGAAAAACATTGCAGATGGTGTCAGTATGTGTTTTTTTATATAGCTGTTTTCTAGCAAGTATTGCTAAACCTGCCACACGTATAGATTCTAAGATAGCAGTGTCATTTTGACCATCTCACAAAGTTTCAGCAGTTCGATTATATATTGCAAATTATGGCTCTGCTGTTAGTTAGTAGTTAGCTTGCAGGTAAAATGCTGTCCCCTTGTAGTTTGGAGCATGTGGCCAGGTATTAAACTTTGCACCTTAATTAGGCCTTTTTGCTTTTTTTTTTTTTGCAGAGTTGGATACAGCTAACAGCCAGTTAGCTTAGTAGCATAAAGAAAAAACAGAACTTTCCCCCATTAAAACCATACTTTGGTTTGTGTATGGATAAAACAAATGAGATACGATGTATTAACTTATCTTCACAGATGCTAGTAGTTGGATTTTGTTATCTTTTGACAGGGCAAGACTAGCTGTTTCCAGTCTTTATGCTAAACTAAGCTCACAGGCGTCTAACTGTAGCTTCATATGTACCACACAGACACAAGAGTGGTATCGATCTTCTCATCTAACACTTTGAAAGGAAGTGAATAAGCATATTTGCCAAAGCCGAACTATTCCTTGATGTAGGCCATTTCTGTGTTCTGTGTGTACTTCCAAACCACAAATATTATTGCATGAACCCTCTGGCAAGATTTTATATTTACAAGTCCACCTGCTGCTATGTCAGTGTTAGGCATGTGGGTGCACGTAACAGATTTTCTGTCAAATATCAATTTCATGACCAGATATTGCTGTAGGAGTGTGTTACAGAAACTGAGAAGCAAACCTGGCTCACAGATATATCTAATCTCAGTCTTAGCTTCCAGAGGGCTCAGGGGTGAAACCACTCTTTTCATCTTTTAGCATGGATGGCGCAGTGGAAAATGACTATGTATACACACCCTGCTCCTCTCACACATCACCATATGAACTCTGTCACAGTCGCCAGGATTGCTTTCTGCCATGCTGAGTTACGAGACTCTCAAATCAAATTTTGTTAGGAATAAAAACGCCTCCACAGTGTAGTTTAATCCTCTTGATGTGTCAGTATGTCAGGAAGCAAATTAACAACTTGATTGAGATGTGGTCTCATCGTTCTCAACACATGCCTCACTGACCATGACCAGAGGAAGATGGGGCATTATCACGTTAGCCACAGTATGCGTATAGTTTGAGGCTGTGTGTTGCCAATTATAGCTAGTGTTAACATGAATATGCCTTTTCCTCTGTTCTTACCAACTATTTTTGGTCTTTTTTATCACTCCTTCCCATCTTAATTCCTATCTCCTTCCTTCCACCCTCCCTCCTTTCATCTTTAACTGTCTGTTCCTGTGTTTTTTTCCTTCCTTCTTGGCTTCCTCCAACATCTTGTGCTTGTGTTCGTCCTGCTGCAGACATTTGACAAGTGTTTCCTGGGATCGTCTGAGACGGCAGATGCCAACCGTGTGTTCTGTGGACAGATGGGGGCAGTTTACCTGTTTGGAGAAGCTCTCAGCGCTGCTCAGATCCTGGCTATCTATCAGCTGGGACCGGGTTACCAGGTCGGTAGCCATGAATGTCCCTGTGATAGTAACATTTAATAGAGACGTGTAACAACTTACACAGTCAAATGATGCATTATGATAATTAAAATAACTTTCACAAAGTTGAAATGTGTAATGTTAAAATTTTCATGTCCATTTCATTTATGGCGGAGCATTCTCATAGACCAAGAAAGGAAAAATTAACATGGTTGGATAAACTTTTCATGTGTCTAATGAGAAAGTTGATCAGCTTTCATGTTACACCAGACAAAATTCTCCTCTGCAAGATAGTTACCATGGATACCATAACATAGATACCATCAACAACAAATGAGATGGCGTAACAGACTTGATAAAAGAAGCTGTGCCATACTTACTGTAGTTTAAGGGCAACAACATGTGGAAAGTATGCATTTCAGCCTTAAACATAGCATAGTATTTTAAAAGGAATGTTTTTTATTATTTTATTTTGAACTAGTATACTAAAATCACAAAGAAGCAGCTATACAGAGGCCCCCACCTGACACATCCACCAACATGCAATAAAAATACAAAGCAAAGAACAAAAATGGTTGCCAGAGTGGCAAATAATTATCCATGCATTCTTACATATGCTGTATCTCCAGTGCTCGTAGTCACCCTGATGAAAAAGTGCATACAAGTTGGAATTTTCTGCACATTGTTACAGTCTATGAGTATGTTTTCCAGGATTTTAAAGGGACAGTCCACTTCAAAATCACAAATACATATTATTCCTCTTACCTGTAGAGCTATTTTTTATTCTAAATTGTTTTCATGTGAGTTCCCGATTATTGGAGATATCTGTCGTAGAGATGTCTGCCTTCTCTTAAATATAATGGAACTAGAAGGCACTCAGCTTTTGGTGCTCAGAGCACCAAAAAATAAATTTGAAAACTCAAGATAATCCACAGACCTTGTTGTAAGCAGTTTTGTGTAGGAACTATTGTCTTTCCACCAAACTCCACCTGCCAACCATATCTCTGAGCTAGCTCACCTAGCACCACTGAGCTAGCTAACATACAGCTCAGCTGAGGAGGACGCAAGTAATGTTAACATCTTGCATGAGCCTCTCGTCATTGAGTACATGAACTTTTCCTTCTGCACATTGATATGGTTGGTGGGTGTAGTTTGGTTGAAAGAAAATAGTTCCTACACAAAACTGTCCACAACAAGGCCTGTGGATTATCTTGAGTAACTGTGTCACTGTTTCTAAAAAAGAGACATTGCTGTTGAGTGTTCAGATTTATTTTTTGGTGCTCTGAGCATCACAAACAACGTGCTCTGTAGTTCTGTTATTTTTTTAGAGAGGGCAGACATCTCAGTCGATATCTCCAAAACTTGGCAACTCACACCAAAACAATCTAGAATGAAAAATAGCACTATATGTAAGACAAAAAATATGTATGTTGGATTTGGAAGTGAACTGTCCCTTTAAAATCAATCAATCTAAATTGATAAATAGCACTGCGGGTAATATGGAAAATATGTATTTATGATTCTGGAGTGAACTGTCCCTTTAAAGGGTTTAAATAAATTGTAAATCGCACTCAAGAGGAGCACATGAATCAATATACAAAGGAAGCTTAGAACAGATAATTTTATTTGCTGCAAAATATTTGCAGCAGAGTCCAATTTTTGGCATATAACATTAGTCACTGACCCTTTTGGCTATTTAGCTATTTAGTCACTTCTTGTAAGTCTGTCTCTATAAATGCTCCGTGACTGTATTCTTGTCTCTTCCACTGAATGTCTCTCCCGTCCTCCTTCTGCTTCTTTCTTCTCAGGGCACGTTCAAGTACAAGGCTGAGAGTGACTTGCTTTTTGCGGAGCATCATAAGACCTTACTGTACGACGGCAAGCTGTCTAGTAGTATTGCCTTTGCTTATAACCCCCGCGCCACAGATGCCCAGCTCTGCCTTGAGTCCTCCCCCAAGGACAACGCCTCCATTTTCGTCCACTCACCCCACGCACTCATGCTGCAGGTAATTATGCCTTTTAACATTTTGCTTGAAAAGCAATTGATAGTCGTTCCCCTTGAAGTTAGAGTTGATATTACTAGGATTGCCATTATTTAAATTTGACCTGAAGTCACCTCGCTGACATTAAAGCAGTGTCGGCGCAAATGCATTCACCACCTGTACGCCCGCTCCTTCCCTCCCACTGTTCCATATGTACCGCACTTTACTCTCTCTTTCCTCCTCTGCTATAATGAAAGCGGCCCAGTTGGCATCTTTCCATTTTAATAGCCTCATTAGGGCAGAGGTGCAAATGTGTCGAGCTAGCCAGACTGCTGCAGCTGCTGAAAAATGCCATACTGGTGCTCTAATTATGGAATTAGCCTTCTCTGGGACTGAGCTTTAGTTTGGAACTACATACAAGTAGCTGTGCTTTTTTCCTGTAGTCAACTTTGTAAAAGTTTTTTTTTTTTCCATGTGCTGCTTACAAATACACACGCCCCCACACCACGCACACACACACACACACACACACACACACACAATATCGCTCCTTCACTCACTTTGAGTTTGTCTTTTCTCAAACACTAATTGAGTTTTCTCTCATGCCCTCTCATCGAGAAAAACCCTTTGTTTCCTTTGTGAGGGAGGCTTTTGCTGCCACACATAACATATGCTTTCTCCACCACACAAACACACACGCACGGTGTAAAATATGAATGAATATGTGACCTATATTTTCAGCTTTGCTATGCTATGCATGCTCAAAAATTCTAATCCTATAGAGAGGAAAGTGTTTTGCCCAGCCACCGTTAGTGTTGCAACATACAACAACACACACCAGCTGAAGACCCAGGCTATTAAACATTGAAAGAAAATATGATCAGGTTCTATGTTTTCAACATGTTTAAGTCACACGCTAACAAAAAGAACTAGAACTATTGTGATCTTCAATTGTATTTAATAATCAACACTGAGCGCGTTTGCTAGCGGTATTTATCATGAAAGCTACACACATAACCTGGCGATGGCATGACCATGATTTTAGGTTTAGAGTACTTATTAGTGGTCAAACATTCAGAGGGTTCATTACAGTTTGTGCCTGTTGGGACAAAAACAGACTGTAGTGAGATGATGAAGAATTTTGTTTGGTTGTGAGTATGCTACTACTTACAAACACTTTAAAATGTGTCAACACTTAGAGCTAATTTAGTTTTAAAAAGGCTGTAATGTTCAGAACCAATGTCTGTGTGAGGCATGTAGAAATGATGGCCATGTAACATGTTAAACATGGCCACTTGTGTATGTTTGTTTCGCTAGGACGTGAAGGCCGTGGTGACTCACTCAGTCCAGAGTGGCATACACTCTATCGGAGGCGTTCAGGTCCTCTTCCCTCTGTTTGCACAGCTGGATTATTGCCAGCCCTCCAGCCACGAGCTGGACACCTCTGTCTGGTAACCACGCACACACACACACACACACACACACACACACACACACACACACACACACACACACACACATACACTTTAATGAAGGAAGTAGTTTTTGTTTGTCCTTCATTAAATCAGGATTTTATTGTGCTGCATGGAGCCATTGTGATAGCAGGTAACAGGCGTGTATATGTTAAGGCCTGTAGTTTGACAGTCTGTCATGCTGCTGACAGTGTTCAAATCTAGTTCAGTGGTGTTCATTAGGTCTTCAGTTTCTGATAATGACTTTAGTTGTTCTTTTATAACAGACATGTATTAGGATGTTACATACCTTGACATGTTTCAGCGGAAACTTCCGCCTTCCTCAGAAGTGTCATTTGGTGGTGACGCGTCTTTATCAGCTGATCTGAATCAGATGATATTAGGGAGGAGTGATTGTCCTGTCAAAACTGACAGGATGGTCACGCCTCCCAAAATTCATAACAAATCAACCATTTGTGGTACAGCTTCACAACTTTAACCAAAATGTAGCCCCAAATACTGAAGAAACTTTTGTACATTTAAACCTATTTCAAATTATGAAGTCCGTCATTCTGTTTTTTTCAAAATCTGTAAAACTTCTTAAACCTATCTCCTCCCACAATTTTTGCTCAATTGACACCAAACTTGCTACAGAGCATCTTCAGACTGTCCTCCCCATAATGTCCTCACAGATTTGATTTATCAGAAAGTGAGCCTACATTACATCAAGATGTTTGACTGTAAAAGGTACTGCAAACAGATACTTGCAAATTCTTGCTAAATGAATTGTCAATGTTCATGAAACAAATGACAAGATTTTGGAGTCATGGTAGATGATGTGTGGCAAATATCAGAATTTTATATCAAAAACTGAATTTTTGACAGCATTTTGAATTCTGTCCTCATGTGAACAACTGGAGTCAGTGTAAGAATGGCATATTTAATCATCAGTTTTTCACTTATGGAGTAAATCAACCATTGTTAAAAAACAAATTACCAACATCTCCATGCTGTCTAGATGCAATATGTGTATTTTAAGATTTTTGTCTTAATTTATGACAGCAGTTTGAAATCTGCCTTGACAGCTGCTGTCATCCTGGTCGCTGGCTTAGTCAATTTGTGAAGCCACAGATAAGTTGCCGCTTGCTTATTAGCTCAGTCAGACAGAAGATGCTCCTTGGTGTCAGAGGTTGTAAGTTCAAGCCTCAACTGATGCAAATTGTACATTGTAACGGCAACTTTCTTGTTGTCTTCCTATTCTGCCTCTTGCTGCTCAGAATTGCCTAAAATTGCCCGACCATTGCTCCATTCCTCACAGATATCTGTCTAGCTAAATGATCAGCTGGACCTTAATGTTGAACAGATAATGTACAAATCTGAAATAAAGGTTGTAATATCAGTACTTTAATGGCTGCCACACAGACAAGTCACAGCACATGCAGTGTATTATTTTCAGTCCATTACCTCTGGCTTTTCAGCTAACATGGCAGTCTGTCAACAGTCGTTTATGCCTGCTATAATATTTAGTGATATCACTGTCACAAAGAAGACCTACATTAAGTTTTAAGAGCATTTCAAATTAGGTTTTATGTTATCAACTTTTGATGTAATGCTGAGCTCGAAAGCTGCGAGGCCATCTTGCTCATGAATTTGCAGCGTTGTTGTATCTGCTGCCCTCAAGGTGATGCTAACTAGAATCTGTCCTCCTAACACAATGGGGACACGACACCCTCATTCAATCACATTTCATGTAGGATATGCCCTTCACAGTCAGGGCTTTGTCAGCAGCTTACATAGATTATTGTCACTGTCTAACTTAGTCTCTCTCCCTCTTTGTCACTGTCTGTCTGTCTGTCTGTCTGTCTGTCTGTCTGTCTGTCTGTCTGTGGGCCTCTTAGCTGCACTTTGCTATCCTTTGTGATGGAGCTCTTGAAGAACTCAGTGGCTATGCAAGAGCAGGTCCTGGCCTGCAAAGGCTTTCTCGTCATCGGCTACACTTTGGAGAAGGTGAGACAAACACAAATAGACTCAGCTGGCAAAGAAATACACAAGAGAGACACCCTCCCCGTACCAGTAGCTGCACGTAATGAACCCAGTGTCGTAATAAGGCTGATCCTGATTCCCTTAACACCACAAACACACGAACACAGGCTCACACCCACACCAACACTTAATATGAGACATGCTTTGTTTTCCCTCAGCTGTATTCGGAGGTCACAGCTGGCTCGTGTGTTTGTTAGGCAGAAGACGAGCCACTCCTCGTCTTTCTCTGCATGTGTCCTTTCCCTCCCCGTTCTGTGTTGTTCCTCATTCACCTCTTTCTGCTTTCCATGTCTTTGACTCCTCTCACTGACATATCACCCTCTCCCTTTTTTCCACACCTCCTGTTGTGGCACTTTATGTCTCCCCGTCTGTGCTCCACAGTCTTCCAAGGTGCATGTGACGCGGCCCATCCTGGACATTGTGCTGGCCTTTTCCAGATACCTTAGCAACTTGCAGAATGGCATTTTGCTGCTCAAGCAGCTGTGTGACCACATTCTGTTCAACCCTGCCATCTGGATCCATGCCCCTGCCAAGGTAACGTGAACACACACATATACACAGCAGCACATTCTCATGCATTTGGTATATTCGTGAAGTTGGAGAAATGTAAATAGAATACACACACATGTATCAGTTACTACATACAGATGTTCACACTCACACAGACCTGCTCCATCATAATAACCCTCTCTTGCTCCGTATAGTCTTGCCCTACTTTTTATTTTCAGTGTTTCAGAGTTCAGCTCAGAGTTCAAGGTTACCCCTCCACCTGTGACTCAGTGACTGCTATTTAAATGAGAACGGCTTGCCTACAACCCGCAGGGGCTTAGAAGCTAGGGCACACTAAAACCGGATTATTCCACTCAAACTGTGTGTTTTCATGTGTGCTTCATCTTTTGCAGGTGCAACTGACACTCTACACTTACCTGGCAACAGAGTTCATCAGCACAGTGACCATCTACAACACCATTCGCAGGGTGGGCACTGTGCTCCAGGTCATGCACACGCTGAAATACTACTACTGGGTTATCAACCCCCAGGACCGCAGTGGAGTCGTGCCCAAGGGCGTAGGTGAGGATGCACACAAAATGCACAAATATGTTTTTTTTTTTTTTTTTTTTTTTTTTGGATCAGTGTCTTTTTTAATTTCAAAAATAAAGAAGCGGACAACTTGAACACAGAACAACTAAATTAAGTCTCGGTATATGAACCCCCCCCCCCAAAAGTACTGGACCATCAGTAAATTTACATACAGCATACATTCATACAAATAAGTAAATAAATGAATAGTTAAATTTAAGTAAACAAATACATTCACAGTTTCGCATATACATGAATAAAAACATAAATGCCAGCTGGAGAAAAGTGAAATGCAAATAGCGATAAATAAGGAAAAAAGAAAGAAAATACATAAAATAAAATAAAAGTAAAATAAAATAAGATAAAATAAAATAAAATGAAATGAAATGAAATGAAAATGAAAAAGAAAAGAAAAGAAAAGAAAAGAAAAAAGAAAATGAAATGAAATGAAATAAAAACAAATCATGAAAAAATAAAATAAGATAACTAATGATAATATGACAAGTACACAAACACTTGGATGAAAGCTATCATATTTATATAGCACCTAGGGACTGTGGCATCCACTGGAACCACACCAAATAAAGAAATCGGTGGGGATGGGTCTATTGTTTTTCCACATATTCTAGAGAATGTCTCAAAGATAGACTGACAGAAGTTGTATAGCTTGGGACATGGCCAAAACATGTCTATCAGTGTGGCAGGAGCTTGCTTGCATCGATCACACGTAGGGTCAACATCTGTCTTAATCTTAGATAATCTGTCTTTGGTTCAATGAAGCACTACAATGCACTATTTTAAACTGAACCACAGCGTGCTGAAGGCATATTGAGGAGGAGTAAATCATTCTGCAAAAATATAATTGGATCTGAATTTACTTTATAGTTAGAAAATTTCAGAAATTTGTTTTACACAATTTTACAGGAACACACATAAAATCATCATTCCTTTTACTTTCAGTGTTCAACCCAAACTCTGACTTAATATGTTGACAGAGAAAAGGGGAGAAAAGAGTTCCTCAACCTGTTCAGTCGAGCCTGTGAGACTTTAAATCTTTTGTGTGATGGTAATAGCCGATCCTCTTCAAATAAAATGTGAGAGGAGTCTTATGTAATATCACCAGCCAGAGACAACCTTCTTCAAGTATAAGTGGTTTGGAAGCAAGACTCAAGTGTTTGACCCACAATCTTTGAGCAGACACGCAGCAGTCTAACATGTCTAGCTTTAAGCTGAACAGAAAGACAACTGCACCATGCACTGATTACATACTGCGTAACACTTTCTATTATAGATTGGAAAAACAATAACAGGATGTGTTTGTTTGTTTCAGATGACCTCAGTCTCCTAATACAATAAAGAGAAAGTAAAAGTTTACAGTAAATACAATATAATGCAGAAATGGCGCACTACTGATGTATGTATGGTCTTCCATTCCTCTCCTTTTAAATATATGTATTTAAAGGTAGATGTCACATGTACACAGAAATATGGACGCAGACATGTAGATTCACACTGCACCAACACTCTCACTTTATCACTGCAGTTCCCTCAAGTGATAAATCAGGTGCAGAACTTTACTTTTAATAGAAAACATAGATTGATCATGTTATGATTTTTTGCTTTATCCTTATGGATCGTGCACAATTGTTTATTTATCAGCAGCTTTCAACAGCCATTATTTGCTATTTTGCTTTTCAGATGGTCCGAGGCCGAACCAGAAGGAGATCCTGTCTTTGCGAGCCTTTCTGTTGTTGTTTGTCAAGCAGCTCATAATGAAGGTACGTTCATGATCCTAAATCTGACATCCGCCGTTCCCAACCAAAACACTTTTATTGACTCACACAAGTGGCACTTTTAAATGCTAAAATTATGTATACTTGTGGTTCCATCAGTTTTATGTGTCTAATGAATATAGTTGCTGTTGCTCTGTGATTGCAGTGGAGTCGCAGCCTGATTGTTGATGGCACCAACAATATGTTATGTGTCTTAAGAGCAAACTAGCTGCCACTTCATACAACTCACAATTCAGTGTAGATGTCAGCTGGCTGATAGAAGCCTTTAGCCTTTATTTATCTTCCTTTAAGCAGGCCAGTCTATAATATTATGTATTTATTTTTGCACCAAAAGATTAGTTAAACTAGTGAGCATAAAAAGCTCATATTAACAAACTGGGAAGATTTAGAACAGATCTAAATGCTAATATATCTGAACGTTTCTACTCTCTAAATGGAACAACATAATACTTGGATTTAACGTTTACTGATGGGATATTATAATTTGAGAATAGATATTGCTTAAGTTTTTTATTTCTAGTGCTAGTGTTGTGTTAATTCAAGTTTATATGTCCACACAATATTAATATCAAGATATCTGGTCATCAATCAATCAAATTTATTTAAAGTGCAGATGAGGCATGGTCCCAAAACACTTTACAGCACAATAAAACATACAGCAGACAAATAGAACAATGAAAATTAAAATAAAACAACCACATTAAAACATCCACATTTTTGAAATGCTGGTTGACCCGACCAAATTCTAAATATTCTACATGTATAAAGGTAGGTTTTCAGGTCCTAATTTTCATATTTAGAAATGTTGTGGTTTGTTTAATACACTTTTGTTTGTCTTAAGTTTCTTAGTCAGACACCTTCTCTCTCAAAGAAAGCTTTGTGTTGATGTCCATACGTACCGTTTAAGATAGGGGATTAAAACACAGTGAACCCTAGTGAAACTATTGTGTAATGATGTGTGTGATTATATTCCAGGACCACGGAGTGAAGGAAGATGAGCTCCAGAGTATCCTCAACTACCTCCTTACCATGCATGAGGTAAGCACTGTGTACTGTTCTTCCTGCAGCACTGACTGTCAGAGCTCTCACCACCAGATGGCAACATAACACTGCTGTACTGCACTTTGTCCTCCCACCGTCTGATACGCAGAGCAAGAGCAAACGATCCCTGTTGCTAACGGCAGCGTCACTGTTCCTTGTCATTTTTCCAAGTCTGCCAGTGAGACGTCCTGACAGAAAGTGGTTTTGTTTACAGTGGAGTGATGCATAACAAATGAATCAGTCAGATCAGTCAGTAACGCAGTGAACCTTGTAAGAATAAAGGGCGATTACAACATTGCATTGGAAAAGCCACTGACATGCAGCAGCCCTTCATTTTATAGAGCACATGTAATTCTTTAGTTCGGATGCTTGTGATGTTTCTACTGGTCTTTCTTCTACCATCTCACATTACTGCTGCTACTGCCACTATTAAACATTACAAGAATATATGGCAATGAAAGATGCACATATGTATATGTGGCTTTATTTTGTGCTGTCATATACAGCTGACTATGAAGTGCTCCTAATTCAAGATATTTATCATATGCCCCCGAAAGCTGACTAAATTTAGGTCTACTAGATGCAGTATTTTTTCCCACTGCTCTCTGTGAACACCACAGTAACCTCAAGCCCTTTCTGCTCTGCCCCACAGGACGACAATCTCATGGATGTACTGCAGTTGTTGGTGGCTCTGATGTCTGAACATCCTGGGTCCATGGTCCAGGCCTTCGACCAGCGCAACGGGATTCGGTAATGATCTGCATTTATATTGTCTGCAGATGTGCTCATTATTTCCTCGTGTGTTTGTGCTCAAAGTAAAAATGTTCAAAGTTGGAGCTCTTGTTTCGCTGTAGTTTAATGCAACACTTAAGATTGTGAACGTTTTTTTTGTTTAGTTAAAAAACAGCTCCAATTTGTGACAAGTATATGCTTTACTGGTAAATCTTTAATGGAGAGCTACAAGTGTGTTTATTTTGTACTTCAATTGTATACTTCAAAAACATTTTTTTTTTAAATGTAATTTAATATATATTTGCTTTTTTTTTTACAGTGTGATTTACAAACTTTTGGCCTCAAAAAGTGAAGGAATAAGAGTGCAGACACTCAAAGTACTGGGCTACTTTCTCAAGCACTTGCCACCAAAGTAAGTACAGACACAAAATTCTTGCCACTGTACAGAATTGTTGCTTGGAAATGTGTGTGTTGTTCAGGCAGTAACACACATGTGAAATTATTTTTCTGTAGAAGCACTCACTTCTATTAGTAATATCATGATTGTTAACCAAGAGGGAATTACATTTTGATAGGTGTGTGCATTTATTAATTACTTAGCTATCATTCTCCAAAATCTGTATGTAGTTGCTTATGCTAGTTATTAAATGTTTGTGTAGTTGTTATAATTTTTAAAAGGCAAAATCAGATTCTGAATGGTTTCCTAGAGTGACAAACAACTGTTTAACATTGAAACTACATATACAGCTACATTTAAATAACAAAATCAAAACAGGCTCTGTTAATGTTAATTCTCTATCCAGCTGCAGGCCTCACTGTCAGAATATATTAGAATGAAAAAGTGAATCGTCATCATTTCATCACTCCTCTTTTATTGTCACTTTGAGCATACTTTCGATTTGTTTGTGTCACTTGTGAGCCGTCCTTTAGTCTAATGAGCAGTCATATATCCAGTGCTGCTCCTTATCAAGAGTTCTACTATAACTTCATCTCTTCAAATGCCTAACGTTATTTTCGGTGGTAATGCATGATGAGACTCGGGTCATATTGCAAGCTGTTCCTCACTTCATTTTCACTAATAACCAGTAATTACAGCGCTGAAGAAGTAGTACCAGAAACCACTCTAACCCTGTCTTGGCAACAGTTTTTAAGCCTCCAGATGCAAGATGAGACTATCTGCAAACAGTCCACGGCTTTTTTTTTAGCTGAGCTACGCTACTAAAATTGGAGTCGATCCATGATCAGAGATGAAAGCGATGAAGACTCTTCTGTGAAGAACTGCTTTTACTTAGTCAGCAGGGATTCTCTTTTTCATTTTGTCTATGTCAGATGTCAGCTGGAGCTCAGCTGATTTATACAGCTACAGATTTCAACCACTGCAATAATTTGACTCATCAGAAACTCCAGATTTCACTCTTGTCATTTCTCAGAATTTACGGTACTTCAGGACATTTTCAATATGATTCAGTATTTCTCTTGAAATAAAAATGAAAGCAGTGGTATTTCAGTCGACTCAGATTTGTCTACCATGTTGCAGTTTAGAAGAGGTGCTGCATTGCTTTCTGATACAACACTGGTGAGGCAAACGCTGATGTTTACTGACTGACCTTTGACCTCTTCACATCCTGATCAGGAGGAAACCTGAGGTCATGCTGAGTCACGGCCTCTTCTCCCTGCTCACTGAACGCCTGATGCTCCACTCCAGCCAGTTCACCATGACAACCTACAACGTGCTCTTCGAGGTCAGTCCTCAGCATACGTAAACACTCCTGGCCTGTGCTCACAGGGCTGAAATAATCTTCATAAACAACAGTGATGTGCGGTGTTAACGTCTGTGTTCCACTGCATGCCAATACTTATTTTGTTGCATATTCTCTCTATATTATTTGTCTGATTTTCTGTTTTTTATTTCTGATTCAACCTGACAATTTCATGAGTGAGTCCAAATAATAAATCGTACAGCTGACCACCTGCAGAAACTTGATTTGACAATTATTCAGCCATATACTGCGCGATGGTGAAACATATACACAGCTTTGTGTATCCATAGCGTGGTTTGTGTCTCTGTTATTGTTAAGGCCGATGTGGATATTTATGACTTGAATCCCCTCTCTGTCCCCCCCGGTAGATTCTTACAGAGCAGATCTGCACTCAAGTGATCCATAAACAGCATCCGGACCCCGACTCCACTGTGAAGATTCTCAGCCCACGTAAGTGCCTCCTCTGCGCCACACCACTCTCCTAAATCATCCCCCGCAGCGTACCCTCTACATACTTATTGCTCCATACTGCACTGGAGGATATTCCCCACGGAACTGTGCAATCGCTATATACAGTCAAACAAATGAACGACATAAATTTTGCAGCCAAAGGGTATTTTCATACAACGGAGCCTTAGATGGTATGCATAATCCATGCATGAGAACGGTGCGAACAGTTTGTGTGACATATACACACACATCTGCAAGATTTATTGGAAGACAGCATCATGTTTTGTCAGGATTCATTTGCATATAAAGAATGATAAATGTATGACTTAAGACACTTAATTCAGAGTGTGAGAAAGGTTATGTTTGTGTATGCATTTAATACATTTAATCAATTATTTAATTGCATTTGAATTTGCAGTTTATTTATTTATCGTTTCTACTTTGTGGGGTAAATATTTGATGCGTTATTTTGTTATTACTTAATTAAGAAAAAGTTTTACCATAAAACTTAGTGTATCATGTTAATACTCTTATGTATTTTGTCATTAAATACATCTTTTCAGTGTATTTAAATGCACACATACTGTGCATATGTATTCAAATAGTTTTACTTTATGCTTGCACATATGCAATCTGCACATTTTATTTATTTTTTTCTACCAGTGCATCATTACGAGTAGACACTGCACGCTCATTTTTCATATGCGGCAACATAATAAGCTGCACCAGCGACTCCAGGCTTTGATCAGTGTTCCCATCTTATATTTTCAGGCCGTTACTCACCTCCAATTTCACGTCAGCTCACAAAACCTTTGCATATGTTGCAATGTTAAGTATTCATTTCAGCTACGAAAAAGAAAAACATCTCCCTCTCTGCTCTCTACTGGTGCTTCCATGCATACATGCACCTTTGTGCGCACACTTGCAAAACAGCTTTAATCAGTTTGAAACCCAAGCAGCGGGTATAATCACAACCAAGGTTTACTTCCAACCAGCCTTAATCTGACAAGGTCCTGCTGTAGTCACACATTGATTATCTTAAGCCTTTGTTGTGTTAAAAACTCTCCTACCCAACCATCCCAGACAGGCGGCATATATCATAGAAACCTTGTATGGGTTTGTACATGTGAGCGCATTCTATGGAACATAGAGCGGTGGTCTGTTTCTCCTTTGCCGTGCATTCTCTTGATTTAATCTGCGACAAAACTCCCAAAATGGCCCCCTGATTGCAGTCTTTAGTAACGTCAGAGCCAATCAAACAAACCGAGGAAGTACCGTTTCCCTCAAATTAACTCAAGGGAAAGGAACCAAGAGCAAATGGAAAAAAGAAGGGAATACGCCATCCCTCCATCCTCATTCCCGGTACATGCTGGGGTAATTTTCTGGCGGTAAAGGTTCAGCGACTCATAATTTGAGTGACTAAGGCGTAGAAACAACACAACCGTCTGCAGGGGCAAGGGGGCATCGGTTAGCGCCAAGGTCTGAAGAGACAAGTGAAATCCAAGCCCCGCCGTCTCTCGACTCAATGTAAATGGACACTGACATTGTCTAGATAATTCATCTAAACAGTCAGTCTCTTTGGTTTAACCCAAGCCAAGCCTTCCAGAAGGGCCTGTGACTCTGGCTCTCTCGTTTGAAACAATACCAAAACCATTACAGTATGATAAAGATCAATGGCCTGGGCTTTTTTTTTTTTAATTCCCCTCTGTTCTGTTTTTTCTTACCACAGGCACAGATTTTCAGGTGCGTACGGCTGGGAGTTCAGATAGTTTGTGACACAATGATTTGCACATGTTGAGACCAATGTATGATTTAGTTGTTGATTTGTGCAGTTTCTCCCTCCGCGCCAAAAAAGAAAGTTTTATTTCCTAACAGAATGCTGAATGTGTCCAAAGTTTTTGAATTTTAATCCTTAAAAATACAACTTGCTACAGTATGATGTATTTTTATTTCAGTACAGACACACATTCTGAACAGATTAGAAAATATTTTTTGTTATTTTCTTGCATCTTTTTCCCCACAACCTTTTCACAGAATGTTTCTGTTAATATCTCCAGAAATTCTGAAGGTAATCGCTGCTCTGCTGAAGAACTCTCCCCCATCCCCTGAGAGCATGGAGGTGCGCAAGGTCTTTCTGTCAGACATGATCAAACTGTTCAATAACAGCAGAGAGAACCGCAGGTAAGAATTCAACCACTTCACAAGATAGAGAACTACATCACACAACAGTCCACGCGGTTGTTTACATGCCGGTGGGATTCACATTCAGCACAACATAGCCGTGTACTTTTTGTATCAGGAGCCTGCTGCAGTGCTCGGTGTGGCAGGAGTGGATGCTCTCTCTGTGCTTCATCAACCCGCGCAACAGCGAGGAGCAGAAAATCACAGAGATGGTGTACGCCATCTTCCGCATCCTGCTCTACCACGCCATCAAATATGAGTGGGGCGGCTGGCGCGTCTGGGTGGACACCCTGTCCATCACCCACTCCAAGGTCAGAGTGCTCATTATATTCACGCACGCCTCTCTCTCTCACACACACACATACACACACACACACACACACACACACACACAGCTTTGTTTATCTTTCTCAGTGGATTTTCCTCTATCTCCTCATCTGTTTCATTTTTTCTTTTTTTTTGTGTTCCGTTTCTGCTTCTCTTCGTTTTCACTCACACACTCTTTATCTCCCTGCAGTAAACACAAGAACACACACACTTGCACACACACTCTTGCGTCAGAATTGTCAGCCTAAACACTCGCCACATTACTGTAACCGTAGCCCTCCTCCTCCTCAGTGTGATTGCAGACAAACGGGACAGCAGCGTTCAGTCAAAGCCATCAGCTCTGTCACCCACATGTTTAGTTTGAATCTGACATAATGCAATTCACCAAATAAGAAATTAGAGGGCATTATCGTCTGACCCTCTAACTCGCAGCTCGCACAGTAATTGAACCTTACCTCTCGCTGCCCATCAGATTACGCTATGGGAGCCATGCAGTGATTATAATTTAAAAGCTAGTTGCAGTATAAACCAATGGGAACGAGTCCACCAGCCCTTCCACTCTTTATTTATGTATCAAGTCTCTCTCTTTCACGTCGCACAGATAAAAATAAACTTCTGGCACTTCTTATTTCCAAAAGCCGAATTCAAAATACTGCTTTAGAAATTCACTGTTGATATCATATTACGCTACTCTGTTCCAAAGCAGTGAAGTAATTGAGGTTGGTGTCAGATTGTGGTCTGGGGGGTTTTTAAGCCTGGCAGATTGAAGGCTGAGTTAAAGAAGTACTTGTGATATGAGACGCTCCACTGCAGCGTGGCGTGCTGTGAGCGCTCATGTCCAGTAGGGGGCACAGGCAGACTGCCTGGGAGGTGATCTGTATGAAGGCAGCAGTTAGCAGGATGGTGTGTGTTGGATGCTCTGAGACCCCGACGTCTCTGCACACTTCTGAACACTGTCGAAATAACCTGCAGTGAAAATAAAATGTTAACGAATTAAGGTCTAAGGAAATTTTTGCCAGACAAGGACGGTATTTGATGTTAGTGGGTCACAAAACAGGGGCACATTGTGGTACAGTGAACACAATACATGTATGAACAACAACAGAGATCTACATACTTTACAGTATTGTTCTGTCATTAAATATTAACATATAATATTCAAAAACATTTTTATCATCCCTCTGTTTAATACACACCTTAAACATAACAATCCCATTCCATTGTAATATTTCTGTTGGACAGTGACTTCAAAAATAAAGATTATAAAGTAAATAATATTAGTGTAACTACAATATTATTCAGATTTTTTTGCCTGTTTATAATGTGTATCTTTTCCATGTAGGATTTAGTTTCACTTAGAGCTTTTGTTCCTGTTTTGTCTGCTCATAGAGCTGCAGTGCGTTTGGGTCTCACTTTGCATCGTAGCGTGTGTCTAGTTTGGTGTTGTGCCGAATCTGTTTATTTTTCTTTGCACACGACAGGCTGTAATTGCCTTTTTTTCCTGTAATTGCACAAGATAAATGCTGTTTCTTCTCGGCTTTAGTTACCCAGCACTCGTCTAACAACAGAATTTCACACATACAGTGTGTGTAAATAAACCCATGCACTTGTGAGATGTGAGATACACCAGCAAACACACACACACACACAAATGTGCAGGCAGGGACCCCGCCTGTGACTCGGATAGTTGCGGCGGGCGCTAGCCACCAAGATACATGCATCTGCTATAAAAAAGCTAAAGAAACTCAATTGCAATTTTATTGTCCCGTTTGATAGATTTCCTGCCACCTTTGTAGCACCAAAGCTGTTTGTCACTGTTGCTCTCTCCTCCCACTGCTGCAGGGCTGTGTGTGCGTGTGCATGATTGTGTGTGTGTGTGTAGGTGCACACGTGTGTTTGTGTGAATGTGAGTTACCAGGCACATTTTCTCTTTGCCCTCCTTTTCTCTTGGGCTCTAGGAAGCCCTTCTTTCCAAGCCCATTGAATATTCATCGGAACCGTGCGAGAACAATCAGAGAAACAAGGCCTCATAAATACAACCAGCCCACTGGGAGCCTCTTGATAAGTGCATATATGCATTCGCAAATACATATTTGCACACTTCTCCCCTACATAGACTTTATGAATTAGTTGGCTTTGTGTCAACCGTGGTAAAGCTGTCAGTTCGGCATGTATAGAGATAATACTCCTCATGCTAAATGCGTGTTTTCACCTCTTTGCAAGGAGAGACACAAGTCTTTGTACTTCATTTTCTATTAATGCTTTATTGTGTGTTATATCTCATACTTATATTCAGAGCTGCAATGATGAATTGATTGGTTTTTAAGTATTAAATTAATTGCCAACTAATTTGATAATCAATTAACCAGTTTGAGTAATTACAAAATAAAAGAAAAAGTCAAAATTCCTTGATTACAGCTTCTGAAATGTGAAAATTTTCTTGTTTCGTTACTCCTCTTTGACAATAAATTAGATATATAAATGGGATGTGGACAAAACAAGATGTTTGAGTGCGTCATTTTGAGCTTTGGGAAACAGTGACCAACATTTTCTTCATCTGATGAAGGTCTGAGGACCGAAATGTTGTATGTTCAGTGAAGTTTATTCCAAGATATAGGACAAGGTGCCTAAATTTTCTCTGTTCTCCACAAGTTCTTGAAATTGTGCATGAACCCTTACATTCTACTATTTCTTTTTTGCATTTTACAGACCAAAAAACGAATCCAATAATTGAGAAAATATCAGGTACAGCCCCTGTATACATTGCATTGTCTACATATGTAGATGAAAAGAAAAGTAAAAGTGTACCAGTATAAGAGTTTGATTTTTGAGTTTCCTATTTCTGTCTAGAGTTCAGGCCCTTTGCTCGAATCATTGGACTTTAGCTCAGGATATTCAGCTCCTTATTTGCAGCTGTACATATTTTTCTTCTTGAGAGTAGCCTAGCAGTGAATGATGACCATATTTATTTCGTATCTTTGTAGACTTTGTACAGTCACGCCAATCCGTACATGTAAAAATGTGTATTTTTTTGCTGTGCTGTGAACTTTAAAGAAGCTTGACGTGTACATTGTGATTGGCTCTGATTGGCTCCTTTGTCACTGTCCAACTTCAAAGTGAGCTCAAGCAGCTCTTGTTGCCATGAATTTAGACGGTTTACTGATCATCCAGAGGCTCTTTATTTTATTTTATCGTCCGCTGGCAAAGCAAGAAGCGCTAACGACCTGGTTATGATTTGCTGAGAAGTTAAAATATGTTATATAAAAAAAAGAAATCTGTGTGAATATGGTTTCTTTGTGTGTGTATGTGTGTGTGTGTGTGTGTGTGTGTGTGTGTGTGTGTGTGTGTGTGTGTGTGAGCTTGTATATCCTTCTGTGTCAGTCATTAGGAAGTAGGTGTATCTGCATAAGCATCTCTCTGAAGAGACAGATGTTCCTGCAGGTGGGCACGCTGACACGACAGCCCTCCCACTCACAGCCCACACACCCACCCAAGGTGCCCCTCGTCCATCTCTGCACACAAATCAGTTTGAGAACAAGGAGATCTCCAAAAGCGAGAGATCAGGGCGTGAAGGTCCCCCTGTCCTTCAGACTCCCACTGTCAGCTGACTTCATTATACCTGTCAGACGTTTTAGCGCAAAGATAAATATGAGCAGAAATGAGCCAACAGATCCTTGACAAAAAACGATGCGCATTATGAGCTGTGTATTTTACAATTACGTGGAGAAGTTGAGCATATTTGAAATAAGTTAGCTTAACTGTAGCTAATCGACCTTTATGTGTTTATGGTGAAATGCAGAACAGTTTGGCTGCGTAGCATGTGCCCTCTGGCATTATTGAGACATCACACACACACACACACACACACACACACACACACACACACACGAGTCAAGCTGTGGATCTTGGCAAAGAGTTTCGGATAGATACATTGACAAGTGCACAAAAGAAGGAGAAAGTGAGGACATGGAAAAGCCAATGTTAGATAATTGCCATGCATCAAGTGCTGTCTATATTATCCAGTAGAAAACCATTCACCAGCACTAGTGTCCATGTATTTGATCTTTTATCTTGTTTTTCTCAAATAAAATGAAATGCGTCATCATCAGCTGATGGCAACCCCACGGATTTGGTTCCTCGAAAACTATTTTAGTACACTGTACGTTATCCTGAAGGACCTTTGTGCAAGCTTGTCTTCCTGTGGTTATGATGGAAATTACAGATAAAGACTGTATGCATATCACTGGATCAGAGCGTAGGAGAAAACTTAGAAGAAAAATGTTTTTACAAGGAGTGAGAAAGGAAGATATTGTGAACGAGAGCGAAAACCACCCAGCCAGCGCAGCAGTAGCAGATGACATTGATTTTGGAGGAGGAATTGCATTTAGCTAATCGGATTAGAGCCATGCTGCCCTCCCTATTTCCCCTTTGTTTTGTGGTTGCTCTCTATCTATTTATCTAAATGGGGACTCCCAGGCTCCTACTGCGGGGGTCTCCCAAGATCAGCGCTTTGCCACCCTGACGCTCCCTGAACAGGCTGCGGTGTGGGGCCTGTGCTTATTCCACATCAGTTGCACAGTACAGTTCAAGGTTTAGATGTTATATAGATTTTTTTTTTGTGATTTTAGGGAAGAGGATATTTTACTAAAGATTTTTGACTGTGTAAGATGTATTTCATTTTTCAACAGTCTACAGAATCTTGCCCTATTCAGTATTGCAGGGTCTTTTTGTTTATAATAGTGTGTCCCCTTCCAGAGCATTTCAAGTCCTTTGTATGATCTGGCTGTGCTGCACCCAGTTAATACCATGTTACCTGTCACATTAGAAAAGCCCACCATGTTTTTGTACATTACCATAACATTTTCCCATACCCCACTGAGGCCAGGCCGAGTCATGGAGTAGAATGAAATTAGATTAGATCAGCGCTGATGTCTTAGCCACCCAAGGCAGTTTCTATATATTGTAGCAAGGCTAAGCGCTCTTTTAAAAACCACAGAGACATATACTACCTCTGTCTAATGGTAACTGGATCTGTTGCAGAGCCCCATTTAAGGCCAGCATACATCATCTTAATGTACAGACTGCATCCTGAATCTATGACGTTATGTTCTGCGCCCGCTCTCCCGCATAATTTCCATAGCCGCGCGCTCTGAATGCGGCCTTTTAATTGCTAAAAATGCTAAATGTCAAATTAAGCTCAAACTAATGGGGTAGAAGGTCTTGCTGTGTGATCACTGGGAAGGAGGGAGGAAGAGAAAGAGAGATGGACCGCTGGCGCATTTAGAACAGGCTGTGCACTCTGAAAACAGCTATGGATTACCAATCACTGCTTTCCACTACAGAAGATTAATGAGCACCCGTGTAGCAGGCTAATTTAGAACAATAACGCCTAATTAATTACAAATAATCAGCTCCTTTCTCTCCCTTTCCTTTCTTCCACTCTCAATGACTCACTTTCGTCCCCTTCCTCCTTTGCAATTTCTTATTTTTTTTTTCCTTCTTTTTGATCTCTGGCTTTCTCATTTTCTTTGTTTCTGTCTCTCTCTCTCTCCTTCTGTCCAAATAGCCTCAGGTGAAAAAGCAGCAAAGTGGGTCTGGTTCCACCCCCCCCACCTCCCTCCACCACAGACCCATCTTTGACTTTCTGTCCTCCAAGCCCAGTGATTAATGCAGGGTCTTAAATTAGGCGTGGGAGGATTTGCCGATGCCGGACACGCACTCAGCACAGCTAGCAGACACACACTAATAGTATCTACTGCTAATCTATGACTGCTTACATGGATGGGCTCTTCCTCAAATGCCACTGCAGACCATTGTCGTTATAGACTAGCAGTCTAGTCTACCCATATCAGATGTAAGAAGACTGATAGAGGTTAATAGACCGTGGGCTGCTGCACATAGGAGAAGGTAAAAGTTTTAAATATGGCACAGTTAGCCACAAATGGTCCCCGTGGTTACATGCAGTAATAAGCTCACAGCTAAAGAGCATTTTGAGAATATCTTGCCTCCGTAATGTGATGTTTCCAGATGACGCAGGATGTTAGGGCATGATGTGACACGTGGGGAGAAAATTAAGTAGAAGGCTGAAAGGGTAAACCAATAGATAGGAGGAGAGGGAATCACCACAGGCCCCATGATACAGTGTTATTGTGATTTTAAATGTTTTGTGAAACGATGAGTATTGTGATAACATTTATTGCAATATTTGGAGATGTATTACCCTTTCTCAATTGCCAATTATCTCCCCAGTGAAATATGTGTCAACATCTGTTTTATCTAATAAGTTCAAGTTTCAGTCTTAGAAGTCTTAGAATCTTAGATTAATCATTTTTATTCCAGCAAAATGTATCTAATGGACTGAAAAAGCATTTTTTAGCATTCTAGTAGGCTTCCAAAAGTTTGATTTATAATTGCAATATTACCAATTTATATAATAAAAAAAAAAATCTATACACGGTGGGCCTGTATTGATGCAATATTGGCTGACGAGAAGAGATGAGAACATTTTTTATGGCGTTTTTTGGGATTTTTATGCACAACTATTGGTATGAAGTAACTGCTGAAAGTTTGTTGTTTAATAGGTTTATGACATGTATCATTAGCTAATACGTTTGTGTGGTGAGTTCCCATTTTACTGGCCTTAAATGTCCTATTAATGCAAGATGTCATGATGCCTTGCATGTATTCTCAAACAAAAGCATCATCCACTCTTTACAAAAACAGTATTACAGGAACTACGCTTAAAGGATAATTCCTGGTTATAGCACATTTGGTCTTTTTTTTGTAATGTCAGCTTTTCTTCCTGTCGGAAGTAACAAAATTATTGTCACCAAGTTTTTTGCTGAAATCTGGAAACAAAACAGCTTTTAGAAGAAGTCTGATGGGGCAAGAAACACGAACTGTCAGGCGATCATTCACCTTTTAAACAAGCCCCCAGGTTAGCCAAACTTATGTGGAAGTGGCAGGTTAAATGTGTACTATGCAGGATTTTCCTAAAATAACAAACAAACAAAAAAACATGTAGACTCATACAGAGGTAATCCCATTCGATCATCACTTATGACCCAAGAAGTGTGGAGGTGTATTTATCTGCATAGATGTTCCTGGGCACAACGCTCAGTTGAGGTTGAAGCTGTGTAGAAAGGTAGCGACCAGATGCCAGACTGTAAGCAGCTGGCATTCAAGAAGAAGCTACAAAAACTACGGACACAGTGCTGAAAAAAGAAGACCCAATTATAGTGAATACTGTTTACAAACAGTAGCAGACATCTTTAACATACATTGCACTTCACAGACTGACTAACTGATTCTACTTAAACCTACTGTGCTGCTGGTGGTTCTGTGCATGCGGGTTTTACTTTGCATTGATGTTTCAGGTGCACACTTAAAGTGTTACCTCCAAATAAAGAAATACAAATATTCTGGAAGCTGTCTTTACAACTGGTCGATCGTCTTACACTTGTTTCTTGGCCCATTGGACTTCTCTGTAGCCATGTCACTGTGTTAACTGTTACACTCTGTATTACTTCAGTAGGTAAAATGTCTGCATAGTCCATTGAAATGAAGGCCAAAACTACAAAAGAAAGATAAAGTAATTTGATAGACTTGTGCCAAGATCAGAAGGTTTTTACGCATTTAAATATATGTTTGTTTGTGTTTTCAGGTCACCTTTGAGCAGCACAAAGAGAATCTATCCCGCATGTTCCGTCAGTACCAGCGTCGGGAGTCTGGGGGCTCTCAGAGCACTATCCGAACCATTTCTGGTGTCAGCCAAAGCTCAGAGACCGCTGAATGTGTCAATGGGCCGCCTGCGGAGGAGACGGCTCCTTCCACTGTCATCGAGCTCACAGTGGACAAGCTGTCCCAGAAGTCCCCTGACTCAGCATCCAGTTCCACCATCACTTCCAGCCCACCGGAGGCTGCCGATGGAAGGGGGCACTCATCCATCATTGTGTCCAACATCCTGGCCAGGGAAGAGGAAGAAAAGCAGAATTTGGATCAGGAGTCTTCCAAAGTTGGCTTGGGTGACAATGAAAAAGAGACTGAAGTTTCGGTGACACAAAAAAGCGACCAAGAGGAACAGAGTGAAGACACCAACAAGCAGGAACCAGTGACAGAGAGTTCCACCAATAAGAACGCTGGTGATCTTCAAACATCAGTTAGCGACCAGCCTGAAACAGACGACACAAAAGACTCTGCTGCAACATCGGCGAGTGATGATGCACAAACACCTCTAACAGACGATGAGAAGTCTGAATCTGTCAAAGGTGAGTCATCAAACTCTATGACAGAAGACTCTTTGAATGAAGCAGAGACAGAACTACGAGCAGTTTCAGAACAAGAGGTTAAGACTGACCAAACGTCGCCTGAGGTTGCGGCCTGTCTGGAGGAAAGCGTGCAGGATGGAGCCTCCGTCCTCAACGAGGGCCCGGTTGACGCATCATCTGTCAGTGACCACATCCAGCCAAGTGATGCTGATGATAGCCAAGAGGAGTCCTCTTATGCTTCAGCTGTTGCCGGAGAGGAAGGGGAGGCAGGGAAAAAAGATGTTAAACATGAAGATGATGAAACCAAGAAAAATGACGAGGAAGATCAGGAGATGAAGACAGACGAAGAAAAAGAAGAGAAGCAGGAAGTCGGAGTAGAAGAAAAAATTGAAGAGAGTGAAAGCGAGGAAAAACAGGTGTCTGTTTTGGAGAGTCAGACTCCTCCAGCTGAAACACCTGAACAAAGTGTGACAGAACCACCCAAAGAAGAGGTTGTAGATGAACAGTCTTCCTCCACAACTGAAACTGCTACTGCAGACGAGCAGCCCTCTGACACCACACCGCCCTCTACAGCCCAGGAGGTTGCAGCAGCATCAGACTCCACCTCACCCAGCCAGCCTTCAGAGACCACCGGCACCACTGAAGAGGAAGCTGTGTCTGGTCCCACAGACGGCAGCACGGCGTCCTCCAGCTCTGACATCCAGAAGAGCGCAGACTCTGCCAGCAAGACCAAAGAGATCAAGATTGCCCGACTGGACGTGTCCAATGTGGCCTTAGACACAGAGAGACTTGAACTGAAGGAGACCTCTGCAACAGTACGCATCATTTTTATTTTTCTGTTTGCCCTACTTTAAGTCTTATAATAGATTATTTTATATAGAATTGATAAGTTTGGGTTCTGAACCCTTATGTTAAAGAGTATTTTTCAACCAGGACCATTTCCCACGTTTTTGTGTCTGGGTGACTATTGGAGCAACAATTTTTGAAGTTGGTCCACTATTGAGCAAGAGAAAATTAAAATAAATAGGCAATTGTGCAATGTCAATTTACATCCACTTAAAGTGCATGTTTAAGGTAAGGTAAGGTAAACTTTAATGTCCCAGAGGGGCAATTTGAGATACAGACAGTAGTCATGAGTACAACAAAACAGACACACAGTATCCAGTATCACACACTGTCAGGAGTAAATCATGGACATTAAGGGTCACTGCTGGTTAAGATAAGCGATAGCAGGAGGCACAAAGGACGATCTTTTACACTTTGTGCTGCTGATGGAAGCATCTGAGGCTCAATATAGAGGGGATGTTGAGAGTCTGAGACAACTGACCGAACTTTAGAGGTGACCCTCTCTTTGAACAGATGCTGTAGGTCTATTGACTGTTCCAACAATCACCAACTCTGTTGTAATAAACCTTCAATTCACAGAGTTAGCCGTCACCATACAAGCTGAAAGTACTCTTTATGTAAATGGAGTCTGGTGGGTTTGCCCGTAGTGTTTTTTTGGGGCTGTCTCTGGTTAAAGATAAAGGATCTCATTCTTCAACTAAAAGGTCCATCTCTGTAGGGATGCTTTATGATTTTATCAGACACAGTCAGTGGCAAAAACAAGCAATTTTAGTGGCCGTAAATTGACAGTATGTGAATGCCCCCGAGTGGTTACATTGCAGCCTGTACGCGGCTGCAATTTTCAAAATTGTTGTTCCCACTAGTCACTTGGACACAATGATATGGGAAAATAGGGTCCAGGTTGAAAAATACCAAAGCTACCCTTTAAAGCTAAACGTGTTTTGCTGGTGTCTCTCTGTAGGAAACAAGCCAAGGCCAGCCGGCAACAGCAACAACAGCAGCAGCAGCAGCAGCAGGAGGGTCTTCAGGTCAACAGAGCAGCACTTCGGCCCCTCGTTCCACCATGTTTCGCATCCCGGAGTTCCGCTGGTCCCACATGCACCAACGCCTTCTCACTGACCTGCTCTTCTCTATTGAGACTGATGTCCAGATGTGGAGGAGGTAGGGTAACAATACGCTGACTCTGGATTAGCTAATGCTTTAGCTAACAATTATTTTCTTAATTGATTAATGGAATAGAGATTTATTGGCTTTTTGTTCCCCTGAGGAGCAGACTGAAGAATTCATCTCACATGCTTCCTCCTGATCAAGTGCCTGAAAGACTCCTTCACAAGTCTTATGAATTTAAAGGCAAAAATAGATATTAGCCTCAAATATTTGTTGTAGCCACAGTCTTAGCATATAGCAGTACCTTATATTACATTAAACTAAAAATCAAGTCTCTTGGGATGCTTTGAAATTCACGCCCCATTGAGGACACTCTATGAGGTGTAGACCAAAGCACAGGAAATGTTTTTGTAAAGATATTTTTATACTTGAATGTTAGCATTTAATGGGAACTCAGAACAGTCTGATCGGTGTTATTTAAAGCCAAATACTGTAATAACTCATAAAAAAACATGCTCTCACTTCAGGTTTGTCCATGAGGTTATTTTCCACACTTTGTGTTTCATTAACAAAACCATCTTTTTGTCCTCTGCCTCTCAGTCACTCCACAAAGACAATTCTGGACTTTGTGAACAGCAGTGAGAACGTTGTGTTCGTCCACAACAGCATTCACCTCATCTCCCAGGTGGTGGACAACCTCATCATGGCTTGTGGAGGCATTTTACCTCTGCTTTCTGCTGCCACCTCTTCTTCTGTGAGTCCCCTCTTGTGTGTGTGAGTGTGTGTGTGTGTGTGTGTGTGTGTGTGTGTGTGTGCAGCTGTATATACAGTTGATGGCTCCCCCAATCGCAGGAAGTTATCCATCCACATTGACCTTTCCCAATCACATTAGACCACAGTTAGCTGTCTCCTAACATTGTTAGTTTGTTTTTGTGTTGTCTGATCTCAGTGACTGCGCCGCTCTTACGTGACTCTTTGCCTCCGTCAATGACTTCACAGGCCTGTCTAAGAAACGGGTTGAAGTTCAATTCCATTGTAATTCAATTGCATGCAGCTGTGCCTCGTCTGAAACCAAATTTAAAACTGAACGTAACCAATTCCAATTTTAAATGCTCTTCTGATAGGATGTGTTGTATAGTATTCAGTGTAGCTGTCATACATATTCCATACATACACTAGATTTCTAGATGCATTTTTTTTGTACAGTTTTTGTAGGAATTTTCTACACAATCATCTATATGGCAGTGTCAGGGCATATTTTAGCTGGTCTTTCTAATCATTTGTTTTCCTTGTTTTTATAGTGCACTTATAGCGTTTACTTATAACACACATTTTGGCTTTTCTGTGACGTAATCTCATTTTGTATTCATTTTGTGTTTAATATTGCTTGTTTTAGTGCTGCATATTTTTCGTTTTTGTTTTATGTTGTACTGTCTGTAACTTTATGTTGCTGCCTGACTTGGCCAGGACACTCTTGAAAGAGAGATGTTTACGCAATGGGCGTGGCCAATTACAAAAAGCTGCAAAACTTCCGAATGGATTCACCGACTGGCCCAAGATTTTGTGGAAAGATTGGTCATGATCCAAAGGACAGCTGATTAACTTTTCATGCCAATGGGCAAAAAGAGGCAATGTGTAGATGCATGTGCGTCTGTGGTCACAGCTATTGTGAATTTGCTTGTTTTAGATGTATTTCTATTTGTACTAGCCTTGATTACTTCATTTGTAGTTCTGTTCCACTGGTGTGTAATGTCCATGTTTTTGAAATCATATTTATATGGCCAGTAATGGTAAAGTAGGTAACTGTAAAATGATTTTGAATTTTGACAAATCAAGTGTATCTTGACTTGTATCTTGTTTTTTTAATTACAGATCAAGAATGAACTTGTATATTCTTTCTTTTGTTCTTTAAGTCATCCGTTTTCTTACAGTGTACAAGCAAAAAGTCTATTTGAAAAAAGTTACTAATTAAAAGTTAATAGCTTTTAAAATCAGCCTGTATTTAATCCATACTGAACAACTGATTGATTTAAAAAAGTAAGAGGATTTCTTTTTTCTCTTCTGTGATCACTTATTCATCATTTCCTCTGTGAATTTTCCTCCAGCATGAACTTGAGAACATTGAACCATCCCAAGGCTTGGCGGTGGAGGCTTCGGTTACCTTCCTACAGCGCCTCATTAGCCTCGTGGACGTTCTCATCTTTGCCAGCTCCCTCAACTTCACAGAGATAGAAGCTGAGAAAAACATGTCGTCAGGAGGCATCCTGCGACAGTGCCTTCGCCTCGGTACGCACATTCTTTATGTTCCTTTTCCCATCACTTGGTTTATCTCTTATTTTAATAGACTCATTATTCCCAAAACTGCTCTGTGCTTTGAATCTCAGTCATTCTGTATCTTTTCTGTTCAATTTTTCATTTCCTGAACCTTGCAATTTTTTGGTGTAGCAGACTTTCTGCTCATCTGCGTCCCCTCTCTGAATTTCCATCTTTTATCTCCTCCTTTTACCAAGCCCTCTGTCCTCCCCTGTTCATCGATCCGCCTCATATCAGCCGGCAGTAGCCTCTTGTATTAGCCTCAGTCATGGCTCCCCGTAGCCTTTTTGACCCTCCCCTCTGTATTCTCTCTTTCTTCTCTGCCGTCTTCCTCTCCATCTCCAGCCGGCGCTCTCTCATTCCCTCGCCTCTTTCACTCTTGCTCGCATCAGCACTCTCTTATCTTGTTATTATAACCCCACTGCATGGCAACACTCTAAAATGGCTGCTATCATGATATAGTGAGTTCTACATAATGGCCTTGGCTGCACTGTACTGCAGCGTAGCCCGAGGCCCTTTTCTGCCTTCTGTTCCGGGCTATTACAGTCTCCTCTGACAGCATCAGAAGCCAAGCTACGCTCAAGCTGAATAAAAGATATTGAAATTCTTACATTATTTATTTTATGTGGTGCACCTTTCTCAGAAAACACAGATCAACACAGCGTACACACACACTCAGCGTGGAATTGGTGCAATATTTTCTACACTGATTTATATGATTTGCTTTGTTGCATACCCAGGTATCAGTTTTTGCTTTTAGATATTCATTACAGTGAAGGTTACAAACAAAAAGGCTTTCAAAATGCAGACTTGTTACACAAAGAGCACCTCTCCTCCCAGATATTACCCAACTACTGTTGCTGCTGTTGTTGTTGTTTTTTTTACTGGAAAGTGATGCCAGTGTACTACAGGTCCAGTTTTAGAAAGCAGCCGTTATGAAATGAATATTTGATGAGGTATGCGCTCCCCATTGCTGGCACCTAATCTGATTTTGGGAGACTGTAACAAGGTTTTAGCATCTCCACCCCTCCCTCCCCCCCTCTTGTTTTATAAATGGTTGTATGAAAGAGTAGTCCTAATGGAAAAAGCGAGCCCATTTCCAGACGGAATAATTCCCTCCTTCGTAATCTAAATGGCTCAGAGTTAACATTTGTCAGTTGTCAAGTACAGGACGGTGGGGGTTGGGAGGGGCTCCGGCAGACGGGCGGCACATTAGATTACAAATTGTAAGTGTGCCAGTTTTGAAGCCGCATGAAGTTGTTGGGCCACAATTTTTTTTTTTTTTTTTTTGCGACAAAGGACGTGTCTTGCTGCCTAGTCAGCACGTGCGCACCCGAGCAGTGTCATTTGTTATGGGAGCTGCACACAGTGGGTGTGATTCAAGAGCACACCCTTGCACTGTGACCTTGGGAGGAGAGGTGGAGCAGGGAAGAGTGAACGATGCTGCCAGAGTTGGCCAGAGCCCTGACCTTGTCATGGCCCCACTTTTTCTCCTTTGTTTTTGTCTCTCTCAGCTGCTCCTGCTGTTGGTTTCTCAGTTTATGAGCAGAGATTTCTTTCCTTTTTTTCCCCCATATGGGTATCATCTCCTTTTAGGGACTTCGGCACAATGCTTCTTCATATTTCTCTGAAAATGACTTTATTTATATGTCACATAATATCTCCTTCCCCCCAGTGTGTGCTATGGCAGTGAGGAACTGTCTGGAGTGTCAACAAGCCCAATTTAAGCAAGGCTCGGAAGCCGCAGCACGCAGCTATACAGCCATGCCCAACACTGCGCTTGGAGCAGCCATGTCTGCAGCTGCGCAGGCAAGTAACCGAGATCATCTCCTCATTTCATTATCCTGCACTTTGTCCACACGTCCTTTGATATGCTTCCTTTAAAATACAAAATAAAACTGTGAATCTCAGTAATAGCGTACTGCAGAATGAGCCCTAAAACCCAGAAATGGTTAAGTTCTGTGGTTAACACTAAGATATTTTCATGTTTTGTTCTAGGACATAAAATGCGTCAGTAAATACCCCATTTTGAAGCTTTTACATGTCCTTAAAAAGACATGGTTGCTTAGAAGTGGCTAAAGGAGAGAGTGTTATCATGTTAAACATGACTTTACAGCCTCGTCGTGGTGGCGACATTGAAGTCATGCGACTATGGTGTAATGTTTTTTGGAGCCTAGCATTATCCTTATCTCATATTAGTGGTTCTTATTTATGAGGAACATCTTATGCTTATTTTCTGCAATAATCCAAAATCCTGTGTGAAAATCCCATTGGCTCTTTGTGGGGGGAACCAGGGGGATGGTCGGCCTGAAAAAACAGCATCTCTGAAACACTCTATACACTCTCACTCTTATACTGGATTTTTTTTACACTTAAAATAGCTTCATCTTCCTTTGCTCTCTTCCTAGACTCAATAGTAAACCATAGGGAGCTTTGCCCTTTGTCCTGCTCACCAGCAACAACCAAGTGTTATTGCATTAGCTCACATCTTATTATATTACCACACTGGTTGCTATTTCTACACCAGACAAGGCTTTTTGTCATTGCCCCTTTGATTTGATACAGTGACTTCCAGTAAAGTCATGTTGTTCTTCCCTGAACCGGGTGTTAAAGCTCATTTATAATGCAGCGGCTCTATAGAAAAGCCATTATGTTAAGGACAAGATCCCAGGAGGGATAGCTTCTCTAAGCTGTGAAACCTTACCCTGCTCCATGAAGTGCACATGGATTAATAAACATCCCGATTGGTGTAAAAGTGCACGTGCGGCTTGCACTTCACTTGTAGAGAATAATACATTACATGTTGTAAAGGTTTGATCTCCATGCACGCAGAGTCCTGTTGATGCAGTGACAGGTGGGGTCTCTCCAGTCAGAGATCTGGACAGGCTTCTCCAGGACATGGACATTAACCGCCTCAGGGCTGTCGTCTTCAGAGACATTGTGAGTTGTGCTGAAAACATAGTTGTGCAACGTACAGGCACAACTCAGTGTGCATAACACCCATAAAATTTACTCAACTATCACTGGTTTGTGAAGAAGACACAGATCGTTTAGTGTATTTTGTTTGTTTCAGGAGGACAGTAAGCAGGCTCAGTTTTTGGCGCTTGCCGTTGTCTACTTCATCTCAGTCCTCATGGTGTCCAAATACCGCGACATTCTGGAGCCCCACAATGACAAGAAACACCCTCAACGATCGCAGTCTGCCAGGAGCACAGGTATACAGCAGCTCCAGGAAGACAATACTGCAATCTGTAGTACAATGGTTGCCAATGTTTCTCTGCTTTTTAACCTTTAAACACAAACCCTTACTTTTTAGATTCTTCATTTGAATCATTTTTAAGGCTCTTGAAGTTTTGCATCATGAAGTATTAAACCACAGAATAAGAGAGAATTCAGAGAAGTCTTAAAACTAAAAAGATTTTTGCATGTGTTAGTTATCTCTTGATCCATTGTGGGCACTCCACTTCAACATTGACCACTGTAATCCCTTATACAGCGTGGCTTTATTACTGACATTTCTTCTTTATTATTGTGTCCCCTCAGATAGTGGTGCCATTTCTGGAGGACTAGAAGTGGAGAACGGTGTCTCTCTCCGGCGGTATGATTCTGGCATCGGTGACGACCACACCTCAACCGCAGCAAGTGAGGCAGATCTGTCATCCTCTGGCGTGACTCATGGTCCAGACGCCATCTCAGAGGCCCTGTCTACACTGTCCTCTGAGGTCAGACCTTCTCTGCCCACTGATTCAAAGGGCAAGAATGTGAAAGACATCCTGCGCAGCCTCGTGAGCACCCCGGGTGATGATATCATGGTCGACTCGAGTCTGCTGCCACCAGCATTTCTAGGAAGTGTGGGCGATGCGGCCAGGGAATCATCACAACAGTTCCGCTCCTTTGACAGGTGAGGACTCAGGTTGAAACATGGCTTTACACACACATATACGACCACACTATTTATGGAAAATCATATTTTTCCGCCCTGCACATTGGTGATTGTGGGGAGAAAAAAAAAAAATCAGGGTTGAAATTCCTCTGGTGCAGACCTGACAGCTTTATCAGTTTCTTAAGAGCTCAAACGGTGCATATATGCTTGTGATTCTCAAGCTCCACAGTTGACAGTTTCATACCATTTATCCCAACATAACTGCAGGGGACTTTTGAAAGTCAGACCTTGAAGACATCTCAGCTTGGTATCCTCGGAGGAGGTGGATCTTGAAAAATATTCTGTAATAGAAACCTTTTTGAACCGGCGGGAATCTTAGTCTCCGACTCTTTCCCCCCTCACACCCATTGTTCTTTCTTTAAGCTGTCCATCTAAGTCCTCATCCCGAGCAAACCGCCTTACAAAGAACCCGTCTTCAGGAAAACAGGAGTCATGTCTGGGATGAAGAGACGGGGAGATGAAGCTGGCAGGAAGCTGTTTCTTTTCACCATGTCACTGATATTTAACGACTTTCTTTTTCATCTCTCCCGCTGCTCGTCTCGTGCTGTCTAACATTTGAAGCGCCATCCGCCTTTTTTCTGGCATAAAAGCTGTATAATTTGCATTACCCCTGGAGGTGCAGGGGTGAACAGGAGTCAGGAGTAAGGCTTCAAAAGCAGAGCCAGAGACTGAAGCCACAGACAGGCCCAGGTGAGAGAGGATGGTCACTGGTCTGGTTTGCATTTGTAGCGTTGATTCTGAGACAGACGCTCACAAGCTCACTGGTGGAGCCTGAGAGAAGGAGATGGGAGAAGGGGGAGAGAGGTCTCCATGGGGGTGATGTCAAGTCAAGGTTCTCATGTACTGAAGAAAACATTTCTGTCTCTCTCTCTGGCTCTCACAAACACACTTAGTCAGTCTGCCTACCCCCAACTGTGGGAATTCCACGGCATCTCTGTGATCGCGTGTCTTTATCTGAGGAATGCTTTGTCAGGTCTCAGGGCGCTCCTCATATCAGGGGGATTAGACTGGCTCCTGTCCACTGTGCGCACTCAGTAGGAAGAGAGGACGTCAGGAGAGCTGGAGAACATAGACTAACAGCTCGCTCGTTGCCTATGGGAGCCTCTTCATGCAAGGCGTACAGCCCAGGCACAGACGGCAAACTTTACCCCAGCTCCCTTTTAAGAGGAAATAAAAGCCTCTCTGAGGGTGTTCACACATGAACACATCATAGGGCTGTAACTAATGATCATTTTATTATTGGCCAAAGCACAAGGCAGGCAGTATTCTATGTTTTTGTTATTTTTAACAAATTCCATGAAAAAAACATCACAATAAGAGTACTGTGGAACATTTCCTCAATAATTTCCAACCTCCAAACTCCGTCTGTGGCTCTCAGCCCCAGGCACACTGGTTCCTACTGAGGACGTAAACATATATTTTCTTTCTTTTTTTTTTTAACTGCTCAATAATTTCCTTAAAGAGCTGAACATTGTTATAAGCAAATGTTATTTTTTGGTAATATCCTCAGCCACAGATTTAAAGCAGCATGACAGTGTATGTGGGGTTAACTCAAGATAATATACAGACACAGACAATACTTCCTACTAGGTCAATTCATTGTTGCTTTAAAATATAGAATATCACCTGCATTATCCCTTGAAAGGTCCAGTGTGTAGGGTTAAGTGGCAGTTAGTGGTGAATTTAGAGAACTGAAACTTCTCCCATATGCCAAGTGTGTAGGAGAACTGTAGCGGACGACGCGAGCGCCCTATGTAGAGCCAGTGGCCGTCCAGGTCCACAGTCCACAAAGGGCCTCATGCAGACTTCCTGCAGATTTCCAGAGAGTCCGCTTGGGGTACAGACTTCACTGATTTAATAACCCACAACTCATTGCAAAACGGACGTGACGTCTTATGAATTTTTAAAATAGTTATTGATAGTTAGGCTGCTACTTGAATTGTGTAGGCCAGAAATATAATTCAACCACGCCATGATACAGAAATATATAAGTATAGGTTGTAGAGGGGCTGAAAGTGCATGTTATTATTGCAGCCTATCACGCTGTGCAGTTTTATAGGCTAAAAATGGCCGAAAAACAACAGAAGAAGGTCTTTTAATATAAGTAAATAACCAATTTTTAGTCCTGTCCTGTTTTACAAACATTTCTGTTTTTGAATGTGTGTAGCCTGTTACAAAGAGATGTATTAATAGCCTGCATTTTGTTCACTCACAAAAAGGCTATACATGGGATTTATATCTTGTTATCTGCAGGGGCAGATGAGTAGGCACTGTTCATCAACTTATATAACATAAATGTGAATATGACAGCAGCGATAGTTGCCGTTTCCATGGCAACGAGTAAAACAGTCTCGAGGGCTGTCTATCAGCCGCTTGCAGTGTCTGCCCTCGCAGACTTTACACGATGATGGTAAATACGTCACCAACCTAAAACTGAAGTCCGCGAGGGCTCAGTCTGCAAGTCCAGAGATTGTACATTTGGATTCAGCCTTTGCTTTGTCCGTTCTGGGCTACTGTAGAAACAACATGGTGGACTCTGTGGAAGAGGACCCACTCCATATGGGATTATAAACTAATGAAAATATAGTTATGAATACATTATTTAATTTCTGCCAATATATCCCCCTACATCCTACACACTGGACCTTTCATCTAGCTTTTTTTTTTAAACTTCAATTGTTTACTGAGTCTATAAAATGTCAAAATGTAGTGAAAAATTAGACTCACATTTCCCAGCGCCCAGGGCAATGAAAGGTAGTGGCATGACTTTGATTTAAAACAGAGTAAGAACAGCAAATCTTCAAATCTAAGAAGCCTGAAACAGCAAATGTTTGGCATTTTGTTTTTTCAAGGATCTTTAAAAAAGAAAAAGATCAAAGTTGATGTTCATTTTTTGGCGATAAGTGATAAATTGACTTGACTGTTACAGCACTTACCTATGTACACATTCATGCCTTTCTTTTTCCAAGATTCCTAGTGTTCCCCATTCTCAGACCTCACTGTCGAGGTGCCAGATTTTTTTTGATGCGTCTTGGTCAGAACTTCTCCTCTATCCATATCACTCACTGGCTTTATCTCCTGAGGTTACCTCTCTTTATCAGCCTGCCGTCTCCTCAGCCTTACCAGTTCTACCTACCACGCATGTAGATATGTTCTGTGTTTATTATCTTGTTGAAGTGAATCTATCACTGCTCAGCATCTCCCACTAACCAGCAAGTCTCCCAGTGACACCAGTTCAAGCCAGAGCTGATATTCTGCACTGACATCTCCTGCCAAAACATGGCAACTCTCCACTTACCCAGAGGGCTGGATTTATGAGACCAAAGTATGAAAGAAGCTGGGATCTCCCAGATAAAAACTGGGGGGTTTGTCAGGGGGTGAAGTATCCCTACTGATTTATTTACTAGTGCAGACCTGCTGGATTTCTCCCATCCATTTCTCAGCCATGCCCCTGTTATGACAGCCAGTCTGCAAATATTTGCTGACACTAACCAGAACTAAACAGTGTCATTGTACAAGCCGATGATTTAGACGGTATGGTTCTGCAGAATATGTGAGTGTTAGACGTTGGGATATACATGGTTCAGTTGTTTGCATTCCTGGCCGCAGTCTCTGCATGCATGTGAGCGTTGATGTACAGATGAGTTGTGTTGATTCTGAAGTGTTGTTAATGTACGGCTTAGGAAGAGGGTAAGCACGTCAGACACAAACACAACTCAAAGAGTGAGGGCCATTTTGCTCCCTTTTTTGATTTCTATATCACACTTCAAAGAATTGAGGTTGTGTGAAAGAAGCTTACTGGTGATCCTGCATCAGAGCAGTCAGCTATTTCATAACCTGCTATTGTTGGCTGTAAAAAACAGTCATTTGTAAGCGTCATTTGGATTGTTACCAACGTACAACAGACTTTATAGCTTTCTTAATGTGACTTTATTACTTCAAGTTTTTGAGACTCGCACTGGAACCCATTCATTATGTTATTTTTGTGGCTGATACTGTGTAACATGTAAAGGGAAGGGGGGAATCCAATAGCTACTGTATACATCAGCCAATATTATTTTATGCAGATACTTAACATAAACATGTTTGGGGTTAGGGTTAGGGATTAAAGGGACAGTTCACCCCAAAATGAAAAAACGCTTTTTTTTTTCTCTTACCTGTAGTGCTATTTACCAGTCTAGATTGTTTTGGTGTGAGTTGCTGAGTGTTGGAGATATTGGCAGTAGAGATGTCTGCCTTCTCTTTAACACAGTGTATCTAGATGGCAGACCGGCTTGTGTTGGTCGATGCAACAAAATAAAATACATTTGAAAAACTCAATGGCGATGTCTCTTTCCCGAGATCATGACCTGGTTACTCAAGATGATCCATAGACCTTGTTGTGAGCAGTTTTATGGAGGAACTATTTTCTTGCTACTAAACGACAACCACCAACCGTACTACCATGTAGAAAGAAGCATGCAACTACTCGTGGAGGAGAGTCTCCTGCTTGTAACAAAGCGAGATGTAAACTTTAGTGGTGTTCTCATCGGCTGAGCTGTAACATGAGCTAGATCAGTGGTTTTAAATGAGCTAGGAGGAGATACACACTTTCCTCTGTGCAATGATACAGTTGGCGGGTGTAGTTGGGTAAAAAGAAAATAGTATTTACGTGAAACTGCTCACGTGGTCTGTGGATTGTTTTGAGTTACCTTGAGTCATGATATCTGGGTAGAGACATTGATGAGTTTTTAAATATAATCCTTTAGCCAATATCTCCAACACTTGGTAACTCACACAAGAAATTCTCCATCGATAAAAACCAATGTGGGTATGTATACAAGAAAATATATATTTTTGATTTTGGGTGAACTGTCCCTTTGAAGAATCATACTACAAATAAAACAACATACAGGACAAAAAAAAAACTTGAATAAGGAAAGATAAAGCTTAAAGCACATTTAGAATGCAACTTATAAAGTATTCATTGTACCACTTTACTATATCTCCCAACAAACACCGTGCCAATAATGGCCCCTGTTCAATCACGTGCAGTATTGTATTAGTTTGATATTAGTACCCTGTACTGCACTCCCAAAGCATATCCTTTTTTTAAAGTGATTTATTAACTAGCAGCACAAGACATAAACACATAGAATTCATATAAAGACAGATGACACGATACCTCCCAAGATGCCTCCTTAGGTTACAAGATAAGGGCTGCACTCCAGTGCCTACAGTATGCATATAAAAATACACCTGCACATACATAACACAAGTATGTACGTACATATCACATGTTGCATAAGGTATATCATTTACAAAATTAAAATTTTTTCAAGACTTTTTTCTTCAGACATTTTCTTCCTCTGTCTCCTGTTTTCTGGCTGCTCCTTGTTTTGAATAAGTAACATCCAGCCCATACATTTCTGATGCAAACCCATGTACACTTTTTTTCCGCCCACTTACAAACACACATGAAAAACACAGAGATTCTGCTATTCTCATACTTTGCAGGCCCTTTAGGTCCCAGTTGCTCCGCTCATTAATCACCGATGTCATCAAGTTAATGCCCCTCCCACAGCAGCCATCATCATCCAATCACAGCTTGAGATGCTGCGGACTTAAACACAGTTGATTTGACAGTAGTGTGTACATGCAAATGTGTCGGTGTGTGTGTCAGCGAGTAACATTTTGAACATTCACATGCACAGGGTTGCATGAGACGAGGGTGAAAGGGGAGATCAAAGCTCTGCTGGGGTGTACAGCCCCCTCCCTCACATGAGTTGGCTCTGTTAACACTCTAGAGAGTGGTATTTTTACACACACACACACACACACACACACACACACACAAAAACACACACACACACTAACACACACACCACCACTGATGCTTCCTTACTCATTCTCACACTTGTTTTACCTGGAATAGCAGAGATTACTGGAATCACAGTGTTTACTGCACTTATCCATTGTAGGTTAAAACCTTTAAATAATTCAGCCTCAGCGCACACACACACACACACACACACACACACACGCACTGCCCTGGGCTCCTGTTTGTGGGTTGAGTGGGGCCGCTGACGGCTGATTAATCGACTGGGGCGGCCCACTCATGATAAGTGTGGCTAATGACCTGCTGAATAATTCACTGGGCCTTTGCTGGGGAACAGATGGAAGGCCAAACACATACACGGACATGTTCCCTGGCAGACTCGCACACACTTGTGCACTCGTGCGTTTATTTGTACACTTCTATGCATATATTCAAATATTTTTGGACACATTCACACACACACACACACACACACACACACACACACACACACACACACACACACACACACACACACACCCAGCCTGCACACACCAGGGGGCCTCCGTCTCCCTGTCTCCCTCCCTGCTGTTGACACCTGGGGTGCTTCACGTCAGCACCGCCCTTGTTCTCTGATAGCACCATCCAGCTTACTCACTATCAGAACAGAGGAAAAGTTACCAGAAACTTTTATCTCGACTCTTCGTGGCTGTCAGTGCTGGTTTCATTCTGTCCTGTCAGTGCTTGCTTCACTTTTTATGTATCACTCTGGACCTTTTCAGTATGTGTTTGTATTTTAAACACAACTGTCAGGCCACTGGGATCATTATATGCAACTTTATTATCCTTAAATCATAGATCACACAAAGCAAAGGTCAGCTGTCAGCGTTTAACATTCACAGTAACTTTTAATAGATCTGATCACCTGCCTTAAATCAGCTGAGAGCCGCCTTTGATTCTGCAGCCAGGTATCTGTCTGCACTGCAGGGAGCCAGACCCAACTATCCTGTTGTGCGTGTGCATAAAAGCGTGCGTACACACCGACTCTGGGAACGTGCAGGAATGTACGTTAGCTCTTTCCTCTGTGCGCTGCCACTCTTTTCTTTCCATATTCAGATTTTGTGCATTTGTGCACTCGCATATCTCGGTGCGCCTGCGTTGGTTTGTGTTTCTGAGAGGGAGCAGTAGCCAGTGATTAGACCCTGCTTCCCCTGTGTCAGCACTGATAAGCAGGGCCAGGCTCTCTTTGATATGGCCAGTGGTCTGTCAGAGCCCTGGTCTATACTGACAGCTTATCTGCATGCCGCTCTCCTCCCACCTGCTGTTCGCCGGATGGGAATTGAACTCCACTCAGTCGTACCACATCACTACGTGAAACACTTCCTGCTACTTCACCAGAGGGACGTGTAAAGAAGCAGCATTATCACTGCATAGACAAGTGTGTTTGGAAATTTAAGATGGCTGTATATGATCAGGGATATGTGCTCATCTAATAAATGTTAGTAAATATAAAACTTAACCCAAGCTAAGCATGATTTTTTTTCAAGCGTAACACTTTTGGAATACTAGCAGAAATATGCGTGGAATTAAGGGCTGAGAATACTCAACCATTAAAAGCTGGAATCAAATGTTTCATCAGTATTTTCTTATGAATTCTTTAATCAACTATTTTTTTGTTTAAATTATGAAAATAAAAAGAAGAACTCCCGCACACTGTCTCGTTCACTGCTGAACTATTCATTGTAACTACATTTCAAACTTTCCGACCTTCCTCAGGTAAATGATGTGAATTATGAAATCAGCTCAGACCTAATTTTATTACAGTAAAGTTGTTGTATGGCTGCTTGCCTTAAGATAACATTAAATACTTTTGCCTTTGGAAGTTAGGATTAGGCGTATTTCGTGTAAAGAAAAAAAAATGGTTTTGGTGGAAAAACAGTCCACAGAGGATGATTTGAAGAAAAAAATATTGTTTTTGGTATACATACTATAACTCAGGTATTATATTGGCACTGATAGTGAACAATTTTAAACAGTACATGTTAACAGTAATACTGTGTGCTTTAGAAAGATGGTTTTAATTACAAAAAGTTTTAGTTTATGCCTTAGAAGTTGAAAACATGCACCCAAAGTGGGCTTCAGATTTTTGCACAGAAATGTAGCTTACACTTTGTCATCACATAACATGCTGTGATGCCAAAGACTGTGTCAACAAGCAAAATAAAATGTTTTTTTGTTGTTGTTAGAATTAGGTATGACCAAGTAAACGATTAAGAGTATCATCCCAGATGAAAGACTGCTGCAGGTAGCAGCTCGGTTTGTAGAAAGGTAGATGTGACTATTTTAAAATATTTCACCCCAGTAATTACTCTTCCACTTTAATGGATAGATGACAGAGTTGGTGTTGTTCCACTCTTACTGTGTACTTTAAAGCCTTATTCAGCTTGCAGTGAACCGGCGCCGTCAGCATTTTCTTCCAGTTGTGTCAAGGTGACAATTACATTAATAATCTGCCTTGTTCCTCTACAGAAGTGTCATCGTGGCACCCAAGAAAGCCGGTGTGACACCATCCCCGGGCACTTCCACGACCGTCCCAGCAGCCACTGCTGCATCTGTTTCTGGTGTGACACCTATGGACAGCGTCGCCGTAGTATCTTCTGGAGATGACTCCCAGGGCGCCTCTGCAGACTCTGCAGCAAGTGAGTACACACACGCTAAGACACACTCAAATATCCGAAGGACAGTGTTTAATAATAAACACAATAATAATCTGGATGATCCAGCTACAAGAAAGTCAATATTTATTGAGAGATTTTGCTCCTCTGTGTGTCTGGAAGAATAATATTGCTGTGTTTGCACAATGTAATCAGTTAGCAAACAGTAACAGTAACACACACTTATTCAGTCTTAATTGCTGTAACAAGAAAAGAGAGTATACATAAAAAAAGATGAATGTAAAATCGAAATTTCTGGTTTACACATTACTTTAAAAAATAAAGTAAAAATAAAAGTACTGGTTATTAAATATGCATTGAGCAAAAGTCATTTTATGTTAGTGATTTTTGATACAAGGATGAATTCAGGTGAATGAATAAAATAAAAGTCACACCTTTTTTTATTGCAACTTTACGAGCACACTAACATTCCTGAATTCACTGATTCAGCAGCGACCGTAAATAATGATCGGATGGCCAGCTGTTGTTTTTTTTTGTTACATTCTGCCTGTGTTAGTGTGTATAAAAGCGTAATATTTTTTCACTGAGGAGTCTGTGTGTGTTTAAGAGAGGAGGGAGTGACATGAGAGCGGGGTTCGTGTGTTTTAGGAGATTGTGCATTCACTGTAAAACCGGGCAGGGGAGTGTGTGTGTGTATGTGTGTGTGCATGTGAATAATGATAATTGTTAAAGCTGTATGCACAGGGTGCTTTGTGTCAGCGAGCAGCGTTGAGTAAATACGCTTTGTGAGCATGCGAGTGTGTTTTAGTGGGGCAGTGGGAGGACTAATGGAGACGTTCATTTACTCCTCTTTGTTTGAAGGAGCTACTTCAGCTTGAGAGGGATACTCTCACCAGGCCCACATGGCGCTGCTTAACACCTTACTTGCACACACACACACACACACACACACACACACACACACACACACACACACACACACATTCCAGCCCACATTACACTGTCTGTCATTCCTTAAGAGTTATCCCTGCTTGGAGACTGTCCTGGCTGGAAAAACAAGCCCGCTGAAACACCAGAGGAATCCCCCTCCTCCATATTCAGCTGGGCATTAGCTTATTTATGAGCCACAGGGAAGTAAATTTACTGCCAGATCAATCAAACACGGACTTTGTACCTTGTGTGCCTCTGTCTCCAGAATGAAGTCGTAAAGCACCTTTTAGTTGTATAATGAAACAGTCACAAAAACAGCCCAGAGGGGTAAATTGGTATGTAATGACTTAACGTGCAAAAACAATTTGAAGAAATAGTGGGCTTTTTTTAGCATCTCACATTCCAACACAGGTGTAACACTGAAAAAATTACTGACTTATGAAGAAATATTTAATATTGTGTTTGATTTATGGCTGACTTATTAAAAACACCATCCCAAAAATGGTCACACTGTTTAAGGTGTGACTGCAGCTGACAGTTAAACGCTCCCCACCCTTCAGCGCACAATTCAGAGGTTTCCATCATGAAAACCTCTGAATTGTAAATTGATAAGGAAGACATATTGTGCTCGGAGTACATCATCCACTATCTAACCATAAAATTATACTTGTACCCCCACTTGCCCTATTTGACCATAAATCCCTCTATTCTATACATTTGAATGGAGACCATTGTGTTATTTCATAAGATGCATGTTTCCGCACAGGTTTATGGTGCTACCCGGGTCGTATAATGTATTGCTCTGTGTGTGTGTGCATGTGTGTGTGTAGCGTCTTATTCTTGTCCAACATCCAGACTAATAACAGAGTTCTTTGGTTTCTCCCTGCAGCAGGCGGCCAGGTTCCAGCCAGCGCTAGCCTGCCATCTGTCCCCCCACTCTCCCCTGTGACCCAGAACACAGCCCCCAATATGAGGTGATTCATCTTCTTTTCTCCCTCTCTCACATACACACACACACACACACACACACAAGCGCATACACTATCAGCTTTTTATGCACGTCAGTTACTAATGCATACCCACTGATTGTTTGCCCTGATTTATTATTATTATTTTAGATATTTTGACGATGTTATGTTTTTAAATTTGGCATTTCCGAGGTTTAGTGTGGAGTTCATTTTACCCATCATGCACTGTTTGGGTCCGTGTGTTTCTATTGCATCTCCAGTATCTCAGAGCGTCTGGAGCACGCTCTGGAGAAGGCAGCTCCTCTGCTGAGAGAGATCTTTGTGGACTTCGCCCCCTTCCTCTCTCGGACCCTGCTGGGCAGCCACGGACAAGAGCTCCTTATTGAGGGCACGAGTAAGTACGACATCACAGACGTATGAAAGCTGCTGTTTTCTGAAAAAGGTCACAACATTTTTTTTTCACTTCCTCTCAGATCTCAAGGACGGTGCATCTTTTCAAGTGTTGTCCTCATTAAAATGCAATAACATATCCCGGCAGTTTTTAATCTAATAATGTGATGAGTGTGCGTCGAGCCAAGAGCTGGTAGCTGTGCTGAAGGTTTCTAGGGGGGCAGGTCATAGGCCAGGCCACTAATAGCAGTGTTTGGGATGTCTGCTGCCACCAAACAAAATGGAAAGTTGATTGATAGCTGCAGGGGGGCTTGAAGAGAAGGCAGGGGGAGGTGTGTGTGAGTGTGTGTGTGTGTGTCTGTGTCATATGAAGAGCAACTGAAAGACCAAAGGCTACTCTGCCCTCTTCCCGTCTGTGCATGTGCAGCAGATTCTGGACACTCTGGTGGCCCCCTGCCCTCTAAAAGCCCAGGGCTCGCCATTAGGGATCAATGGGACATATGCTGGCCAAGTCAGGCCTGTAATACAAGGCCCAAATATGTATTAGTTTACAGTAACATCATGTCGGCTCATTAGGCCCATCAATACTATCTGGTCCGCTGCAGATGGCACATGGTTAGGTAATCCGTGTCTGTTTGGGCGTTTATAGTGCATGAACGTGTTTCCACAAGCCCAGAGGAAGGGTTATGAAATAAAACACCTGAAAATATTTGTTTTTTATCAAATGTATGACTCCTCTCTTTCCATATTTCTCCAGGCCTGGTGTGTATGAAGTCCAGCAGCTCAGTGGTGGAGCTCGTCATGCTTCTGTGTTCACAGGCAAGTCTGGCATCTATATCTTTTCTTACCCCCGTCCTCCGCTTCTCCACCGGTCTGATTTATCAGGCTCACCTTGAGCGCAGTAAATCCACAGCACAGAGTGGAGACAGTGAGCCATCGGACGCCTTATCTTTCCCTCCACACTACCTTGTCTGCCTTCCCACATTCACCCCGTCCCCCGAGCGAGGGCAGAGAAACCGGAGAAACGGCATCTCTGACCGCAAATATTGGTTTGAGGGTCAAGGGTGGCCGACCTGTCCGCGTCACCTCTGACCCGGGCGCCGGCCCTTGTGGCCTGGCCAAACTGATGAGGAGGGATAATGTAGATTTGATGGTGCTTTGCATTGATTATCTCTCTCTTCTCTGTTGTCTTGTGGGTGTTTTGTTGCCAAGTTTATTTAGCTGCTGCCGGATTCATGAATACTAATTCAGGGATCATAAGCAGGCGTGGGCAGATCAATGATCGGGCATGTCAATAGATCACTCGTGGATGGCTGATTAGCATGAAGAGACACAAAGCTACTGACTGTTACTGTGTGCGGACCAAACCCAGTGCACAGTGTGCTTTACATTTATGTGTAAATACTCCTAATAAAACTGTATATTTATTCAAAGTAGAAGCTTTCATTTTCAGAGTGTAACACACACAAGCAGTTGCCCTCATATACACACATCCAGTGACAAGGACAACAGATAATAACTCCCCTCTGGCCCTGTTTGTTTGTATCTTTCCCATTTAAAGCACCTCATGAAAAAACAAAGATATCCAATAATACAAAAACACATCTGATTAATGACACCTCTCTCACCACTGCGCTTGGCTTTTTTTATCAGCTTTATTTTCTAAAGAAATAGCACCTGTCATCTGGCTCTCTTTTCTCCACCTTCTCCCCCTTTTTAACCCCGACTCTGTTTGGTTCCCATTATTCACTTCGCGTCTTCTCTAAAAAGGTAATACAGTCAGATTACACATCTGTTTGGATGTCAGGGGCCGCGCATAGATTTGTGCTAGTGGGACACATGGAGGGAATGCGAGCCCTATAATGTCCAGAGACGAAGGAAAAGCAGGAGTGAAAGCTAGATAGAAAACCAAAGAGAGAAGAATGACAGGCTCTAATGCACCTATTTGTCATATCTGTCAGGGTGTTGTTTAATGCTAATCTAATCAAAGGCAGAATCTTGGTGATTGCTCCGCTGTGCAGCTCATGCCTCGCTTCCCCCTTTGGTCCCCAGCCCAAGCTATTTCTTCCTTTCTTTGAGCTTCAAGCTACCCCACCCAATCTCCACAACACACACACACACACACACACACACACACACTCTCTCTCTCTCTCTCTCTCTATGAGAGGAACAGGGATTGGCCAGCGTGGTGTTGATTGCTTCAATAAATCATCCAACCAAATTCTCTCACAGCTAATGCAAATGTAATTTTATTGTTGTGTAGAGGGGGGAGAGGAGGGGGGGTAGGGGGGGGGTAGGAGCAATACACTGCTTTCCACCGGGGAGAAGAAGAAAGCAGGGACAGACTTTCCTCTGGGCTAAATTACTATGTATAATTATTTGTGTGTTTGTTCTCCTCGCGGGGCAGTGAGAGTGAGCCAGTGCCATGATTGATGACATCATTTAGCAAAGTTTGTCGGGCCCTCTGGCACAGGAAGCACTCAATCCTCTCACAGGAAGTGCCTCCGTGGCCATCTTGTGACTCCTTCCTGCCTTCGAGCCAACCAGTCGGAGGGAGTAGATGGAGTTGATTTTGATTGATTTTTCTCCCCCTCAACCCCCACACCTTCATCAGAGATGCGACGCGATACCATTGCTGTGAAATTTTAATTAATTTCCCGAGCTTTGAGATGGAGTGGAGCCAGGGTGAAGGGTCAGGAGGCTGGGGACTGCAGAGCAGTTTTTAATCAGGGATCCTATGAAAGTTGCATTGGCGGCCACATCAGCTTGGCATTGAGGAGGCGATTGTAAACCGCTGTTTGATAGTGCCCCATTTCTAAACAACTACAACTGTGCTCCCAATTAAAGGACCATTTTGATCAGACATTAACTGTTGGGGTGGCATGCTGCCTTGTTCTCCACTGTGATATTGATCCTCGAGGACTGCTGAATATACAAAATGAGGATTAATGATCATATACTGTAGCTGCAACAGAGTGCCGCGTTAAAAAAGTAGGAAGAGCGAGGGCTGGTTGCACAGAACACTTAAAGTTGTTAAGGTTCCCTCAAAAGGAAATTGGTTACACAAAACACCCTCAAGTCTTTTTCTTAAGGTTTCCTTAAAATGTTCACGTAAGTATTTATGGTTTTCTCCTTGTTTTAGGAATACCAAAACCATTGCACAAAAGAGCTTAGACCTTAGACCTTAACAATCAAAATAAGGGAAAAGAAAACTTAAGGTACCCCTGACTCTGTCTTAATCGCAACATGGCGGAGTTTATGGCGATAAATGAAGAAAGTGTGTGCAAAGTGTTCTGCGACCAGGAGAATCCAATGGATGCACTTTTGATTTTACACCATAGATTTGACTTGAATAAATTTTCATTACAATTTCCTCCCACATTTGTTGATTTCTGTTTGCAGATCAAATTTGCATTATAGTATTTTTCCTTTATTGTATTTCTCCAGAAGTATAGTCTTTTCCTCTTCTGACCATTTTGGTTTTCTTGCCTACCTTTTTTCTGCAATTCTTTTTTCACTACCTATAGGCCAACTTTATGAGGAGAGTGTAAGCAAACCATGGGTCTCCACTGAAACTGTAGAATTTTGCCATTGTAAAGTCTCTTTCAATACAGAAAATGACTTCACGTTTTTACTTAACCAAGGAAACTTTTTAAGGGATTGTGTCTAGCACCCTCAGCCAAGGAGATATTCAGCCCTGGGTGTCCTACTTAAGGAGAAAACTTAAGGTGTTTTCTGCAACCAGTCTCTTCGACTTTCTTTACCTGTGCCCAGAATTTTAAAAAAATTAACCTTTTTTAAATTATATATATTATCAGTTAATCAGCAGATTAATTTCTCAGTAGTTTGGTCTCTAAAATGACAGAAGATAAAAAACAAAAATTGCCATTACAATTTCCCAGTGCTTGAGATGACATATTTTAACTGCTTAATTTGTTCAACCTACAGACCAAAACCCAGATAGATTCAGTTTACTACCAAAGAAGACTAAGGAAAACCATCAAACAAACACATTTTTAATAAGTGAAATTACTAAAGTTAGTGCTTAAACAACTAACGGTTGATCTGTCATTAAAGTTGTTGCAGATTCATTTTTTCTCACTTGACCTATTGACTAATTATTCCAGCTTTACTCAGTTTATAAAAGGAATGCTTGTAACGTAATTTTGAGAATGTGGAATTGCTATTATTATGTATACATGGTATTAGAACAATTAGATGAGAGCAAAAATTACTCAAATCCCAAACAGTAAAGGGGCATTTTGGCATTTCTCTTGTTATAAAGGTCTCTGATAACAAGGTGAACAGTGCTTTATTTCTCCATCCTTTGACATAGTCTGAGTAATATACGATGCTTTGGAGCTTATTAGATGATTTCAAGTAAACAGAGAACTTAATGTAGTTTAATATAGATGTCACAGCCCCTCTAGGTTATTGAATGTGATGGCTTCCTCAAAGTAGCTCTTGCATATTACATGATTGTCATCAAAGTTTTCTCTAGTGAACCACCTTGAGGATATTGCATGTAAAGAACCACTCTCCCCTCTTCCCATGCCCCTGATTCGCCCTGACAGTTTCACTCTCCCTCTCACACTCGTTTTCTCCCGTCTCTGTCATGTTTACGGCCGGCGTGTTGTTTCCTGGGTGCACTTCTTGAAGTGGCTTCCACCCAAAACATCTGATAAATAAATAATGCGCTGGGACAAGAGAAAGAGCTTTCCCTCGCGCTCACTGCCGTCCGTCCAGAGCTTTGAGAAATCATCTCATCGGTTACTGGACAGTCTACGATGAGCAGAGGCCCATAAATCTCCTCAGTAGCTGCATTTGTGTCCTGTAGATCAGCCATTATTGTCCGGCCCCTCTGTCAGCCCATCCATCCTTATGCCATTTATCAGAAATGCATCCTGTACATGGAGTGGAAGGAAGGGAGAGAGAGTGAGTTGTGGGGTGGAGGAGCTCTGGTTTCCTGATGGTCAAGACCAGATAGGGAAGAATGCTCTTCTTTACATGTCAACAAATACATTACATGTAGTGTAATTACACTTAAGGTAATGCACCGTAACACCCTTATTTCTTCAATTCTTTAACTGTTAAAGGGTTGATTCACCTACACAAAACCTACACACAGTTTAAGACCAATTTTAGTTTAAGACCAAATGCTGGCAAAATTATTGACATTCCCATCAGCTTCATCTCTCTCTCTTTGGTTTTTAGTTCTAATTTGCAAATGTTAGCAGGCTAACACGCTAAATTAAGATAGTTCATCCATCAATTATCTGTAACCGCTTATCTTATCGGGACATTGGGCGAGAGGCGGGGTACACCCTGGACAGGTCAGCAAACTATCACAAGGTTGACACATAGAGATAGACACCCATTCACACTCACATTCACACTTTAAAGTCATTAACTAACCCAATCTGAACCTTGGACTGTGGGAGGAAGCCAGAATACCTGGAGATAAAACACGCTAACAGGGGAAGAACATGCAAACTCTGCACAGAAGGGCCCAACTCAGCCCAAACTAAGATAGTTAACATGGTAAACATTATCAAGGTCAAGGTCAAGGTCAAATTTATTTATATAGCACATTTAAAACAACCGAGGTTTGCCAAAGTGCTGTACAATCTAGACAACTATAGAAATAGAAAAATACAGTATTTGAGCACACAGTACATAGAAATATTAAGAGTAACAAGAGAAAACAAAATAAAGTGCACAATAGGCACAAAATTCAATAAAAACAATCCATACATCGGCAATGTTCGGCTCAACATGCGTCAAATGCTAACGAGAAGAGATGGGTCTTCAGCAACGACTTAAATATCTCAAGAGTCTGGGCAGGTCTAATATACAATGGTAAGCTGTTCCACAATTTTGGGGCAGCCACCGTGAAGGCTCGGTCGCCTTTAGTTTTGAGCCTAGACATCGGGACATCTAGAAGCAACTCATTTGATGACCTCAGTGCTCTAGCTGGTGTGTGAACATGGATGAGTTCAACTAAGTACTGGGGGGCCAGACCATTCAATATCTTAAAAACAAACATCAAAATCTTAAAATCAATCCTGCAGCGGACAGGAAGCCAATGCAAAGAGGCCAGAACCGGTGTGATGTGGTCACGTTTGTGCTGAACATTAGCATATGAGGGTTGCCATTGCCAGCATGTAAGCATGCTGACAACAGCATTTAGCTCAAAGCCCTACTGTGCCTAAGCACTATGTACATAGGCACTATGTGCCTAAGCACTATGTACATAGGCACAGTGGTGCCTCATTTTCGGCGCATTGTTTGCTTCGTCTCAACTCATTTCACTTATGGTGCCAGGTCCTTTTCTCTATTTTGTTTTCCACTGCGAGTAATATCCCCTCAGTGTTGGCGTAATTATCAGCTGATTGCCATGGCAATGCCCAACCAAACAGAGGAACGTTTGCCCTTTGTCAGTTTTATGGTTTTACAGGTTGCTATTTTTGAAAAAATCTGGATCAAGTCAAAAAAATTGTGGAAGCTTGCTATTTGAAAATTGCGGGTTTGTGCAGGATGTCCTGTGTCATGCAAGTGACAAATCTAATGACAGTTCTCTCTGACCAATCAATGGTCTGCAGTGTTTTAACTCCAGTATTGGCTCAGCTTCCTTGGATCCTCGACTGAGGCACTATTAAGTTTTGCTAATTGAAAACCAAAAAAGAAAAAGTCGAGTTGAGCAGAGCCGTACCATACCATCGGAATGTAACATAAGCAACTTGTGTATGACTGTATACTCTTATACTCTTCTTTTGAACACATTTGACCCCTCTGTATTGAGACAGCGGTAAAATGCGTTTTCTTTTGTAATATAATTTAGCCAAACATTTAACTAACGGTTGTCAGAAATTATACACTTACTAAATGTTTAAATGTTTGTGTGATGGCAGTTGATATTTTTGACTGAGTGGATTATTGGACTTCAGTTGCTAACACATACACTATCTCCGATCTAAGCAAATAGAATTTTGTTGGGACCACTGATGCCGATAATCCTTTAATAGTAATTCAATAACATCAATGCTAACCCGTTAATCCAATGACCCCATATTATCATATGTTCCCAGCCATACTCACACCAAAGTTAACCTGTTTAACAGATGGGCACCTCTCTCTCCCAGTCAGCAGGGAGAAGGACATTGACTTCCCCTAAACACTTGGTTCCTCCTGACCCTTGACCTTCTGACCTCCAGGTTAGAAGTAAGAGTGGCGGCGCCATAGAAGTTTAAACCCCTATAGTCAGGGAACAGGCCGCGAGTGCACGGTTATCATCCTCCACACAATCAATAACATAATCTGAGAAACGAGGGAACTGGTTTGAAGCTTTGTGACCATGAGAGTAAGACAGAACAACCACTAACCAGTTAGTTTTATGTTTTATTAAGTATTCACAAGTTGCTGTGTTGGTTGCTTATTTTGAAAGTCATGTTAGTGAAAGTGGAGTCTGATGTTTGACTTGCTAAATAGTCATTTATATCTGTCAGTGGATATATTTCTTCTTCTCCCCCGTAAGTGAGGCTTTGATGGATCAAGAGCAGACCATGTTGTATGAACCACTTGGGGAGCTGAGAGAGGTGAGAGAAGTGGCGAGGAATGTGATGAAACCAGGGGACAAAAATACTTTCCCCATCATTTTCCTCACAGTCAGACCCGCACCCCACTGTGCAGTTAAACAGGCGCACAAGGTTCAAGATCAGTGCAAATCAAAGTGTTATTTTTCCCTCCCTCCCTGTTCGCCCTCACCCCGTGCTTTGCTCCAGTGCCCCTTTACAGCCATGCCACGCGGCTCAGTGTCCCTGCCATCACTCTCCAGTTCAGAGGATAATATCACGCTGTATATTCTTTGAAAAGGTACTCTCCGGTGAGACGTAGAGAAAACACGGTAACACCAACTGGCACTTAATCCTGCAGACTCCCTATCGTTGTCAACTATGCAGCTAGAGAGGGGGCGGCGGGGTGTGTTGTGTTGGAGGAGGTGGGGGTCAAGGGGGACTTCCTGACAGGAAGTGAAGTCTAGCTGAGAGGAGAGAATCAGACGGGAGACTCCTAAAAAACTGAGTGGCTTTTAATTTGGCTCCCAGCCGGTTTTACTGTGAGCTGGCTTCAAGTGGTTCGGGACTGGAGGGCCTCAAGTGGCATGAACGGTTGGTTATTTATACATAACGTATAATCGTGTTTCAAATAAATGAATTTCCCTGACAGAGCCCTCTCCTCCTGACAGGCACTGTTAATGTAATGTTTTCCTACCTGACAGGTCCCGCGTTATAAGACCTTGGAATGTATTCTTATGTTTCCCCCCCGCGATCCTCTCTCAGCCATCCTGCTGATAAAATCATGTCCTGGCTTCTTCGCTCAGATCTGGAGTGGAAATTCAGCTCCATGCATTTTTGATCTGGTGAATGCAAAGTTCAAAACTTGGACATGATTTACTGTCATTCCTGCTCATACTTAAGTGGCCCCACACAGAATCATAGTTGCATGGAGTTAGACTATAACAACCATCATACACAGTATTTTGTTATATTTTGCAATGCCAACAGTCAGTTGGTGTTAAGTACTTACAAGTATTAAGTTTGGTACTGTACAGATTTGCGTCATTGAAAAGCTCAGTCATCCGAGCACATATCTTAACATAATTGTCTTGTAAATATGATCCTTCAAGGCTGATGTTCATTCCAGTTAGGTGAGTCCTGATTCTACCTCCAAATCATTTCAGGTAGAAGCAAAATAATGTTGGACTCATGCCATTATTGAAACATCCTGCAAAAGTTGTGCTGCTTTACGGTCACCATAGATATGTTACATTTGTACACTATTGTGGGTATGTTGTAACACGAAGTTTCTTTTCCTTTTCAACAACACTGTGGTTACTGTGTGGTTATATTTTTCTACACCAAAAACCATGTGGTTGTGGTTAGAAAAGATCATGTTTTGACTTAATATACCTGGCTCTGCTACAGCTGCTTTTCATGGCACTATTAGTAGGAAACAAGGCAACCGGTTGCTAAAAAACACCCACATTTGGTGACTAAGAAGTGAAAATGCAGCCAGTACTCACTAAAAACCAATTGGTTTTGTTATTTGTTAGTCTTGAACAATTGTCTGCAGCGGTCTGCAGTTTGGCAGGCATCTTGTCTAGGTCATATGCCATCCATGATCCCCTCCACCTCTTGATTACAAAGTCAGCGTGTATACTACATCGCTTTGGACACACTGATTTGAAATGTACAAAATGCACAAATGAGTGCCAACATTTTCTAATGATGACTGGGGCGTTTTGGTTGTAAACACAGACTTGTCAGTAGTCAAGATCCCCAAGTGCAATGGACTGCTACAGGCCTTAGGAACATTTGTTATCAGGTTGTGTTCAAACTGCTGTGTATGATTCAGCACAAAAGCTGTGTAATGAATCTGTAACTACCTTGAAGTTGCCAGTTAAGACCTTCAAGTCTAAACTATGGCCCTGTTTACATCTGGTATTAACGTGTCTTAGGTGACCTGATCACAAGTTGATAGAGCTAAATACATGTGTGAACAACCACCACGACGCATTGTGATACAATCACAATCTTTTGTAGTGTAAACGCCAATGCGTCCTGATGCGTCCTAGACAAGGAATACTTCATAAATGCAGGACATGGCGTTTTTTGTTTTGTTTTTGGTGACAGTGCGCTAACGCTCTATAACTTGCCCATTTTACGTAGTGTTGGACAAAGTCTTGCATGACCATCCATCATTTTGCTCTATGGAGGGAGACTTGTTGAATTCTGCTGACAGTGATGTATGATACGATATGATACGATATGATACGGTGTGATACTATATAGTTTATTGTCCCGTTGGGAAATTTGTCTTGGATTCAGGAACAAACAAAACAAAACATAAAAACACATACTACACAGGCATCAAGCAAGATATATTTCCAGCTGTACTGATACAACCCCTAACGGGACTAGCATGCATGCTAATGTGAATGTAATAACTGTGCGCGGGACCCTCTAAAGTGATGCAGGCAGTAACAAAATCTGAGCACAAGAGGATGGCTGAAGATGCATGACAGACACAGTTGTGGAGGGCAATGTGTCTCGGCTGTTCACATGTGTTCAGATGACCGAAACACATGATTACCAGATATAAACAGGCTCTAAATGTTCAATATTTTTTTAAAAACTAGGTATTAAAGTCACTCATTTGGCAAGTTAAGCTTACTAATTACTATGTGGCTCAACACACAAAAAGACTGATCACTAGTAGAGCTACATTTGCTGGAATTAAACAGGTATTAATAGACTTATTTTCAGTGTTATTAGAAACCAGTCTGTACTGCAGCTCAAAGTTGTTTGTGTGTTTCGTTGTGCTGCAAAGATATGCAAAATGCTCTCTTGTGTGCTTAAAGTCTAGACCTACAGTTCTGTTGAAGAAACAGTCATGAAAATGAGGCTGCTGGATGAGGTGATTATTTCATTTCTCATTTAGAAGTGAACATCTGTTCCACTTGGATGTGAAACAGCTGCACGGTGTTTAAGTATTCTTATTCTTCCTACATCATTAGAACCCACTGACATTAAACTGAAGGAACCAAATACCAGATTTGTCGCAAGATAAGACTGAGAAATGATTTCTTAAAGAAGGAGTCCGTTTTAATGATATACTGCCGGCTTTTGAAATGTTCTGTATACATTTATGTTTTCCACTTAAACATACTGTGAAGGCACAGTTCAAGTGTTGTAACATGTTTTTAGTTTGTCTGTTTGGTGGGTGTCTTAAGTGTGGAGGGAGGTTAGGTCCAGTTCTTTCACTCTTTATGTTACTGTAGCCATAAAAGTGTGAGTCCATGAAGCTCTTGGAGACCCCGCAGTATAAATATTTGGACATCAGTAAATATTCCCTCAGTTGTGAATTTGATCACGCAAACACCAATACGAGTGTCTGTTTTTCTTTGAGCAGATACCATCTGAACACGCACATGTGGACTGTCGAGAGCCTGAGTAGACACACCGGTGTTAAGTTATTCATACACACGCACACATGTTTTTCAGACACAGCAGCATGAATAAACAACTCAACTTCTGCATTAATCAGTCGAAAGGACAATGATGAATAACATATTTGATTGTTTATGGTAAGGGTAATTTTTTGTTTTCTTTTTGTCTTACCCATCTGCACACATGGGCTGTTTTTGGTCACTGTTGGTATGGGATCACTTTTCCAGAAACATTTGGGTCACACAACTACAGAAAACCAGTTTGCTCGTCTGTTCTGGTTTTTTTTGGTTTGATTAAAATGTCAAGAAATGACAGCAGCTGTTTGTGATCTGCCAGTGGTCAGAGGGACTTTTTATTTTGTCTTTATTTTGGCATATGATAAAATAAAACAAAAGAAAAATATACTGTAGCAAAAGAAAATGCACAGGTGGAATAAAAAATCCCTTAAAGACAGCTGTATATTCTTATCACCAATATACATAGTTATTATTTAAAAAAAAAAAAAAAGGAAGAAAAAATAAAATACAATCTCCAAACAGGAAATACCTGATTTTTTTTTTTTTTTTACTTTGAGCAGTTAATAACATGATTCTTTAAGTTAAATTAAGATGTTTAAAAGGTGCATTTGTTTCTATCTGCCTTGTCTTTCACAGTCGTACTCTGTAACCTTGTAATCAAACTCCGGTACATTTAACTGCTATATTTTTTTAGCTTTCAAAAAAACAAAAGAATCAGTAGCTCCCAGCCTCTTTAATTTAGCTTCTGCTGCCCTGACACATTTGACACGAGGATTTATGCCTTTGTCGTCCCATCCAAAGTTGTATTCCCACAGCCTTTCAAATCAACAAATACTTGTGATTATGAATGATGCCACCGAAAAACACAACCGACTTATTTATTATTTCGGGAGAGCTGAGACTTTTCTTTCTTCAGCGTCGGAAAATGTTTCCTTGTGTTGTGGCAAGCCTAATGTTTGAAAGGCGATTTTGCTCAGGAGGTCTGTGTTTTCTCACCGGTGGTAGTGGTATATTTAGATGTTGATTATGGATAATCAGCTGTAATGACGGAAGTGCATGGCATGTGTGTTTAGACTCAATGCCATCATCGTGGAACACAGACCAAACAGAGCTGTCTTATTGACTTCAGATTGAGACGGGAGTTTCTTTTTGAATAGATTTAAAGTTTCATTCGTGCACGCAAAACAGAAAAAGGTAGCAAAACGTAACCCCCTCTAGGTATATCAACCACTGGCTAAATTTCCGATCAGGATCAAGGGACAGCCCGCTTTCTTCATCCTGTCATCTGTTAGGAGGTCAGGTTAAAGGTGAGAGGTCACAAATGGCTGCTTGTATCCTCTCATCAGGAGCGCTGTGGTCATGGCCCCTATAGCGGCCATAAAAGCTGTGACACCGCTGACCAGGGCAGCCAAAATCCAATATTCTATCACTGACCTGTCTCTGTTTCCTTTTTGTCACCGAGAGATGTCCCTCAGATCAGGGTCATTGCTTTTTTAATTCAACTAGAGGAGCCATTTCTTAGCCCATAATGACACCATTAGTCTTGCTATCACCTTTGTCTGTGTCCACGAAATGCCAATGGCCTCCACGCCGTTCGTCAAACCTAATTTAGAACCGGAGCCTCTCCGAGCTGCAGTTTCGCGATAATCTTTTTTTTATTTCTGCTGATGAAGCTTTTAGCTTTGCTTTAAATTCTCAGACTCCTCCATCCGAGTCCCGGGTATTTTAAAGAAATCACATAAAGGAAATTTAATGTCACTGGTTTTCTGGTTCTCCAGAGAGGACGGCTCTATTTACAGCCTCACTTCCTGTGGTGTTTATTTGAAATCCAGAAAGCACAGTCTGGCCTAGTCTGGAATATCCCCACAGCCACAGGCTAACACTCATGGTTAATGTCCTTCAACTACAGTCTATGCTTCAACTAGAAGGCCCCAAGGCTGCTCTCACACACTTCCTCTAAAGCAAAGCCTCCGCCACAAAACCCTCTGCCAGTACTCAACTCCAAAACACTGTTTCCAGTCCCGCGCCCAGACTTTTATTCCCTCTGTGCCCTCTTTATTTGGAATGTATTGTAAACACGGTCAATGCCAATATGGTCCTGCAGGACAAAAAGCAGTTTTGAATTGAGGTTAAGTGTTAGGTTGTTGTCTGTATGACGTGCAGTTGGTTACTGAGTGATGGTGCGCAGGCGTTTCACAAGAATGTTTTCTCTTAGGTTGGTGCATGATTGGTTCTGATGGCTTTACATTTGTTGTGCTGAAAAGGAATAACTTTATGGTTTGGAAAATCATCACATATGTACAAATACATTTGGATGTGCATTAGAAATTCCTGTAAATTGATCTTTCCTTCCTCCTTGTAGCACTGATATCTTCGTCCCTGTGGGCTCTCTAGGTTTACTGAAAGGCCAGTCGCTACATAAACACACAGTTTCCTCTATCAGCTCAAGAGATGATGACAGCAGGGTTTAAAAAGTTTATGCTTAGATACACATACACATCGCCCGGCTTTCACTTCATAGCTGTTTCACAACTTGATGGAATTAAGTCAATTTGTTGTTTTAGACATTTTGTTGAAGTGTGAATTTCTTGAAGGTTGAGTAAAATGTGTATCATTGTTTTTTCCACCACTGCTGAAATGACTTTAACACATTTAAGTGACACATTTTGATAACAGCTGAATAATGTGGACTGTTTGGTGACTTCAAACTGTGATTAATGATTTTTTTAAAGAGTAGTTTGGTAGTTTAGGTCTCTAACCTGAGGTTTTTCACGCATATTTCTCCGTCTCCCCAGAGAGGAAGAAGGGGGAAAAAGCCCTGTGAGGTTCAGACAGGCCCCATGACCTTGTTGCTTTATTATTCTTTTGACGGTTGTGTTGAAGGTGTTGAAATATTGAACAGAACATGAGAGACGATGACCGCTGAGTTTCCCTTCTCTCGTTGTCCCTTCAGAACTGAGGATTTAAAGTTGCACACGGCTGTGGTTGGATTGTTTAGACTGACACCTTGAACCATAACGTTAGTCAAAGAGGAGGAAATTTGTGTATTTACTTGTGATAAATGCACTCTCAACACAGCTCTTTCACTCCTTTCCACTAGTTTGCGAGCTGATGATGAAGCCCGTGCGGACCAAAGCAGTCAGTGTGCTTTTTTAGAAGATGTTTGATATTGGGGGCCGACAGAAGCAGGAAAGCTTATAGATTAAATGGAAACCACTGAGTCACTGGGATGTACCCAAGAATAACTTTCTACTGGTTTCATTATAAATTAGATTTAGAAAATAATTTTGCTAGAGCTAAAAGAATATGTCGATTGATGCCTTTAAAAATTGATTCATGGTTAAACAAACATTACCTTGTTGTAGTTCTCAAATGTGAGAGTTTCCGTAAATCATTGTAAACTGAATATCTTTGAGTTTTGGACTCTTGGTCGAACAAAGCAGACAATTTGAAGGCACCACCCTGGAATTTATGAAATTTTAATGAATAGTTTTTCACAGTTTTCCAACATTTTGCACACCAAATGATTGATAATTGGACAATAAAACTGACAAATTAATCGACAGTAAAAATAATTTCAAGTGATCATTTAGCTCGAACTGTGGGAAAACTAGTGGACTCCTACATTGTTAAACTGGGGTTATTTTTAAGTAGCTTTTAGACTAGAGACATTTTCTCATATTCACTCTTGGCAGTGTCCTGAGAATTAGGTACCGACATCGTCCAGAGTGTTTTTCACACATGTAGCACAGAACAGGAGTTTATCTGCATCAGACATATTCTCTGGAAACTTGGAAACACTCCGTTTGGGCAAGGGGTGGCAACTAGGTAGAACGTGCAGGAGGCAGGACATGATGTAGATCACCCTGCAGTCACGTAGTTGGTTCGTAAATTGTCTCTTGCTGTTCCTTGAATGTATCTAATGATTTTGGCTTTGGCTCCCCTGACAGTAGAATCTCGTTGTCTCTCTAGTTAGACATTTTTGTTGCCGTCTTCTTGTAAATTACCCTTCTTTTTCACCTTTGGATGGTGGTTTCTTCTGGTTTTGCGTGAGCCTCATGGAAATATCATCGACACGCCCAATCACTGTGAACAACAGACAACTACCTGCTACCTGCATTTATGTTCTCCCAAACAGCTCCTCTGGTTAACGTCTAGATAATTTAATGTTTTCTGCGCGTGTGTAAAAGGGGCTTAGGCTATCCTCACAAAGCCACTCCTGTCACGTTTCAGTTGTTTTCTTAAGGTATTGATCTCAGAAGGTGATGAGGAGTGTAGTCATTCTACCTTAATGTAATCATCTGCATCCAAATTTCTTTCCCAACTTATGATTCTTTGTGATCAGAGATTCTTGGGACTATGTGTAAAATGTACTTTCTATAACTAGGTGAAGTTACTTCAGTGCTGTCTTTGATATTGTGTGTGTTCGCTTGCAGGAATGGCAGAACTCCATCCAGAAGAATGCAGGTCTCGCCTTTATCGAGTTGGTCAACGAAGGCAGGTAGGTAACTCTGACATGCTAAGTGCTGTCCTCTCTCCTTGCAGCAGCACTTCTTCATCATCTTTCCAACCTCTGACCCATCAGCTGCTTTCCAATTTCACCATTCCTGGATCACATCCCCTCGGGCCCCTCAAGACCCCCAAGGCCTTGTGATGGGGTGGCTATTCAAGATCCTGGACAACAATCAATGTTTGGGGGGGGGGGGGGGGTTAGAGGAGCTTGGGTGAGTGAGGATGAAGGATCCTTGAGTTCAAGGCTCTATTCAATATGTGCTCATCCCAGAGGGATTTGGAAAAAGGAGAGGGGTTAGGTAAAAGGTGACAGGGGCTCTGATCGCTGGTTCCTCTGTGACATTTGGGAAATCGCTCTTGATTTCCTGCTGTCAGTTTATGCCTTTCCGGTTGAGCCTTTATCAGCCTGTAATCATCTCCTCTGTTTCCTGCTGTCTTTTGTTTTTTTTTGTCTGTCTTTCAATTATCCCGACATATGGGCCTCTCTCTCTTGTCCTAATAAGACTTTCTCATTCCCACTTCAGTTCTTCTTAGTCTTAGAACTCATCCGTTTCAGATTTAAAGAGCCACACTTTCCATTATTGACCCTCAGCTTTTAGAATTGGCACAGGCTAATCCGCAGTAATGCTAATGAGACTGCCAATGTACTGTAGTCCTATGAGTTATTTGTGGACAGCGGGATTTAACACACACTTACACAACCATAACTCAAGTCAGGATTACTAGTGAAAGTGCACACATGTGTATGCAAATGTGTGTTTGGGCTGTTTCTTAGTGGGAATTTAACAGTCATTTAAACCATGTTACTTACCAATCCACTACCATTATTTTAATTTAATTATACTTTTATTTATTTGGTAAAATATAGATTTTACACTATATAACTGCAGTCCACCCTGATAGGTGTGTGTGTCATTCACTTTTTTTTTTTTTTTTCAAGTATCAAGTAATCAAGTTCCACAATATTTTTGACCAAATACCTTGATATTGATTTTGCAGTGATATTGCAGGGTTGACTATCAGTGCTTTCACAAAATATTTACGCAATATTAATGTGGATGTATTTGGGTGGGTAAAGGCAAAACATAGAACAGCTATAACCATCTGGTAAATTCAGAAAATTACATCACTTAACTGCAATGCAGCCTTTAAAACCATTAAAAGAACACACATACAATATTACGATGTCCAAAATCAGATATTCAAAGATATCTGAATCACAGTGTCGATATTGTATCAATATATTGCCAATCCCTAGTGGAGAGGTAAGTCCCAGACTGATATCAGCTCAAAGATATACGAAGCAGGATGCAGTGTATGGACAGAAGAGTCCCTTTAAATTATCACTTATGACCCACTCTCAGTGTGTTGTGGTATATTTTTCTGCAGACACTACCCTCTGCCTGTATCTTCTCATTTTCTGTGTTGGGGACATTTGTGGTCGTGTACCCCCACAGCTCTCAGGTGCGGTTGGGCTTTATAAAAAGGTAGCAGCTAGGTGCCAGCAGTTATCAAGGAGACACAGCGCAAAAACCCTGCAACCAAATGCCAGACAAGAATCTGTGGTTGACTTTAGTTTTACTTTCGCTGGCGAACGTGTTTACAGACAATAAAAGCTCATTTATGCTCAATATTAGATGCACTATACGGACATGGTTGGAGTCTTCTGTCCGTACTCTGCGTTAATTTTGTCCATATTTGTTCATGTTATCTGAAAGCTTTCTGAAATGAATGAAACGGAACAGTGCCATCAGAGATCACAGGGGGCAGTGTAGCATAGTTCAAGCAAGATTGTTGGACTGTAAATTCGTACGATCGTAGGACACGACGAAGACATTTAAAAAATGGCAGAAAGAACAAATCTGTAACATAGTGAAAAGAATTCTCCATCCACGTCAGAATTTATTTAATGGCTTCAAAGACCATAGCTTTCTACAGTGCTGCCCCCTTTAAGAGATACATTATTATGACCTCCTCCATCGTAGTCTCATTTGTGGTTGTGTAGAACTTTAGACTCTGCCTCTAGTGCCATCTATTAGCTATATCTATGTCAAAATAAATGAGGCATGGAAGCATTTACAGTGTTTGAAATGGACATATCTATTTTCATTTGCAAAGGGAGTATGAGTGAACCATTACTGACAATCCTAGTGTACCTTTAATGAAACAGGATATCTGCAGGTCTTGGAAGGTCATAAAAACTCTGGAATAATGTTTCCTCAAAAAAGAACTTTGAAGGTATTAAAAAGTCTTAAATTTCATAAACAGTGATCTTAATTTTCAATTATTTGGGGGGAGTTTCATTGAGCACCATCAGACCTAGAGCAAGAACTCTCACTGCTGCTACAGTAGCTAGGAAGCTCATAATCTCCTATGGGGAAGTGAAAAAATATTCCTCTAGATTTTGTCACTTGTCTAGATCCAGGTCACATTCATTAATTAATTATATCATTAGGGAAGTACAGAATACTAATTTATATAAAAATCTTAAGCCACTTCTCCCCTTCTGTTTTTTTCTTTATACTTAAACCAGTATGACGTTAAACTGGTATTAAATGGTACTGTATGTGGCAGTAAAGGGATTTTAAAAGTATGAACTTTAAATTGATGAACCCTGTAGAAATGTTATATTATATTGCCCATTACTAAATATCTTACTGTTTTATTTCCATGGCCTCCTATGAGGTGTCTGTTTTGTCCATGTGTACAGTCTTAAGCACAGAGCACCATAAAGAAGGGCAGTGGCTGGGTTATTGATGGCGGGGCCTCGACAGGGCCATAGAGGCTGCAGAGGCCCCAGCACCTCCGCTCCCCTGCTGCCCTGTGCTGAAACAGCAGGCTTAGGTTACAGTCATCCCCTGGCCCCGAAACCCCCACCCCACAGTCAGTCCCAGCCTGCTACCCCCCCCCCCCGCCCCATCCCTCCTCTCTGGCCCGTGGTCTGTTATTGTTCCACTTTGCACAGTCCTGACCTTTAGGGCTGTAGAGAGGTTTCTTCGACCTGCACACACACAAACACACGCGCACACACACACAACATGCATGTTTCATCAACACTGATAAGAAGAGGGAGGTAGACTACATATGTTGCAACATGGGCACAGATCCACCCTCTTGTCAGATGCATATCATTAACAAATCAATTAGCACCTGCACCCCCCAGTTAAAGGGTCTATCTGGTTCAGTTTGGTTTCCAAATTAGATTTTCTGCTTATTTTGCACGGTGCTTTTTCAGCATTTTATGCGTATTACATGGCTGTTCCTTCTCCAGGTTACCAGATACCACACTGTTAGACAGATGTTTTAAATACTCTGGAGCTCAAGATTTTATATGATATTGCTAAGCATCTGTCTACATTTCTCCCTCTATGACTGAAGTAAAGTGACATACATATACCTAAAAAAAAAAAAATCATGATAATTGTAATGTAATGTAATTGTACATTTCTGCAATATTCCAGTGGGCTAATGTCCATCTCCCCTCTCCTCAGGCTGCTGAGTCACACCATGAAGGACCACCTGGTTCGTGTGGCTAATGAAGCTGAATTTATCCTCAGCCGACAGAGGGCCGAAGACATCCATAAACATGCAGAGTTTGAGGTAAGATGCTGCACAGATCTGGCAACCCATGCGCAGACACACATATATGAGAACAAAACGACCATTAACATAATGTCCTATTATGTAAGTAAACTAAATTGTCTCAAGATGTAGGAAAACATTAAAGTCTGTCCAAAATATATGGATTTTACAGGTGTGGGATTGCAGCTGGCTGTAGCAAATTTGGGATAACAACAGCAGAAACAACATTCTGCAACTTTACAGCTGAAATCTGTTACTTTTCAAACTACGACAAAGTAGTAGAGGTATAACAGTAGATACGCATTGAAGCTACAGTTGGTAACAGTATTACATGAGACAGTCTGTAAAACAAAAAAGAATCATGTCCCTCCTCTTCTCCAACTGCCTCTAATGGCAGTGGCTACAGTGCAGCTCACCGACAGCAATCAATCAGCCGACGAGTCTCTAACGCAGCTTATAATCATGTCTTGTGAACTTCGGTCAAATTGTCAAACTAAGCAGCGTTGATCAAATATGACTCGAGATACTGTAACTGCATTGCCTATTTCTCGCCTCACATGTTTTCAGAAACATATTTTAGTGTACTGTTTAGCGATAAAACGAGACAGTTGGGCAGGCTGGGTGGGCAGTGCTTGGCAATCCAGTCGACGGTATCCAACATGGCGGCCAGGTCACAAATGTTCTCATTTTACAGCTAAACAGTACACTAAAATATATTTTCGAAACCATGTGAGGTAAGAAATATGCGATGCAGTAAAAGAATCTTGAGTCATATTTTATCAGCACTGCCTACTTTGACAGTTTAACTGCATGTCACAAGCTTGACATGGATGACAACCATGTCAGGAACTCCCTGCCTCCTATTGGTTGTTTTTCTTCACATGTGGCAAGGTCATTAGAAGCAATTTAGAGGAAGAGGGCATAGGAGTATCTGTGTGATGCTGTGTTGATATAGTAATGGTTTCAGCAAATATGACAAAGACCTGTTTTTAATAACTTCTGAAGTTATTTTTTACTGTATGTCCTTATTGGTGGAGTGTGATCTGCAGACCAGGTAATGAGATGACATTAAAAATGATTTACTGAAGTGAGTAAGTAGAGGCTTGTGTGACCTGACAAATCTCATCAGCATTTCTCAAAAGTTTAAAACGTGTTCTGCCACACTTTACCGTACAGATGGATATACACATATATTAACAAAAACTATGACAGATTTCAACTTAAATTGTGGCCTTGGACGAATGAAGGAAGATCAAGCTAGTGACGGATTCCAGTAAAGACTTTTTTCTTTACCAAGAAAAATGTTAACCAAGCACAATCTGTCATAACACATTTTCTCCTTGAGATCCACAGGAACTTCAGGCCTGCTAAACTCGGACAATAAAGTCCATTTGTAGCTTTAGGCCGATTGCACTCCTTTGATAGAAATGTTGAATAGTTTGATATTGCTATGCTTTGTCAGTGAGTATATTCAGTGAAAATAAGGTATGGGTAACAGTCAGTGAGAGCGCAGAGGAGCTGATCCAATGACTACTCAAAACTTGTCCATCAAGTTTTAAGATCTGTCACAGCAAACCTAGAGGGTAAATGTTTGCTTTTCAAACATAACTCTATGCTAATCGTGAACACACACAAAAAAGACACACACAGACTTGCATACACACTGACTGAAGTAGTTAGAGGCTGGAGATCATGCTTGGCACATATCACTAACCAAACATTGTGTAGTGTTAATTTATCCCTGTGCCTCTCCGTCTAACTGCAGCCGTTCCCCCTGAAACATAATTTCTCCCCCTCCTCTTCCTAACAGTTCTCAGCACAAATGTTGCCATTCACGTTTAGCTCCCGGGCCAACTCTATCCTGACCCATGGGCACCCTTCGTTGCCCCTTTCCCAGTCCAACTCTCCAACGCTTCCCCCACCCTCTGCTTTCTAGATCTCACCAAAATCATTTCCTGTCCTGCTGAGATCCTGTCCATTATACTCCCGCTGGGGGTGTATTTTGCCAGTGACAGGAATATGGCATCCTCCCCTCTCTCCCATCCCTCCCTCCCTCATTTCTCAGGAACCTGCCAGCACTAAAAGCTGCAGACAGACCTGAGAGGTGCTGGCCTGAAGGGCCGACTGTGTGTAAACCCACCGCCTCAGCCCTCAGCCCCCACTTTGCAGTGAAATGTGGTGCTTTTTTTAAGGTTCAGTGAAGGGTCTCTCTGACATTCGGGTAAAGTAAAATCCCTCAAGAGTGTTGAAAGTCAATCAGAGTGGTGGGGGCACGACTCTTGCGCATCAAAGTTTTGTCTGTGATTGCTATGTTTTGCTCTCTTTCTAGAATAGGCTGCTTTTTGTGTAATTGTCATCCTGTTCTTGTGAACTTCCACTCTGCTCCAAGTGTCAGTCATTTGCACACAGTATTATCTGACATGATCTGACCTTATCATTATCAACACAGAGTGGGGGAGCATACTTTAATTCTATGAAGTTGATGTAGCAGATTTTTTTTCCCATATGAAAAGGTTGAAGTGTTTGTGCTCTTGCAAAAGTGCTTGTACAGAATGCAAGGTTAGGCAATTGTCTTCATCTGACATGAGAGCAGCACAAGTAAAAATGGCTCAGAGTATTTTGCCTGACTGGCAGGCAGACAGACTTGGCAGCCGGTCTGCACACGACAGCCCCAAATGATCCCTGCTCTGCCTCGGCCTCTCGCTGTGGCCTCAGGCCACACGCTTCTCAGTTTCTCAGACTCCCAGGCATTAGTCCCTGGCTCTTAACCTGGCATATCGTAGTTTGGCATTGCACATAACAACCTGACTGTCCTAAGCTCGCCAAATGGAATTGATTGTTTTGCTTTTTTTGTTGTTGTTACAAGTCCTGTTTATGTAATAGCCAAGCCGCAACCTCTGGGGCTGAAAAATGAAGCCAACGAGAAAGTGCCAAAAACTGCAGTTCTTTGAACGGCCACTTGAGGCTGGCTACAGAAGCCAGTTGATCCCCACAGACCCCCATGTTAAAATGCTCAACTTCATGGCAGAAATAACCATGTTTACAGCCTGGTATAAAAACAGTTTTGGTTTCTAATTTCAACATACATGACAACTGTACCGGTGGTAAATTTTTATATAGCTCACTCAGTCATAATCAAGGGCGGGGCCACTTTGAGTGACTGGCTGTCTGCAAGGCGTCACTAGAGTCTAGGAGTCAGATCCATCCCTTGCTCTTCCATAACTCCACCCTTCTGTCCAGATATGGTTGCGTATGGCTCCAAAAATCCAATATGGCGTTGGCTGAAATGTCAAACTCGAGGCTTCAAAACCATTGGGTGACATCACTTGGGCTATGTCCATTATTTTTACAGTCTATGGTAATAGCATATGTCTTCTAGCTGACACTTTTGTACAAAGGTTACTAAACAAAACCTTCATACCATTAATGTGTGTGTTTTATGTGAAGATACCAGGGTTTGAGCAAAGTAATAAGCTATTTAGCTGAGAGAATTCAAGTCCTATTTTTCCATAAGCCTTTAGTGTACTTTAGTGTACATCTGATAACCAGTGTGCATGAAGACATTAAATGAATAGTCTTTGATGCATGTTTGATAAGAGAATGCAGTTGATAGGTAACCATGGTTGAGGCATCTGCTGTTTTGTTATTTAGCAGTTAATTGTTCTTCTCTGCAAGCTCTCCTTATCCACCCTGCATATTTGGAATATATATAAGAAACTGTGGGCCTATATTAGTGCAATACCATGTGCAGTGTAACAGGGTCACAGTTTGTTACATTTCCAAATGAAGCAGCACTATCAGTTGTATCAACTGTCACTCAATTGACTGCAAAAACACAACTAATGGAAAGCTATAACTTTCGTTTCGCTGCATTTTGGTCTTGTCATTGGAAACTTACTCTACCTTTGCAATCTCCCAGCCGTCCTTAATCAGATACCCAGCATTGCTCGTCCCAAACTATGTTTCACAATTGAATTCCCCACTTAAATGCAGTTGCTCCTCTGTGACCTCTGAGAAGAAGTGAAGCCCTGATAAGTCTTGCTCTGATATTGCTGTATTGATTTTTGCCTCCATACAAGCTCTGCTTGAGCCTGCTAGAGCCAACGGTTTCATTTTGCACTGCCACAATAAAAATAACAGGCCAATGAAACATCCCCCCTGAGGGTGGGGGTTGGAGGGTTTTGAAATAATTTTCAGCTATGTCCCAGTTTTTTAAAGCTTTGTTCCTCTGTATTGTGTCGCGGTGACACTGTAGGTTGGTGATTGTTTTGTGGGGAATAAAACTCGACTCATTTTGGGTGTCATTGTGTTACACTGGGAGTGAGAAGGTTTCGAAATCCTGCAGCATTAATTGCCAAAACATAATCTGTATCCTTCCTTACAATGCTGTTCGGTATTTAAGAGCTTGCTTTAGTTTAGTAGCAGCAGCAGCAGCAGCAGCAAGTGCCAACCAAGGCACCAGAAAGGAAAATAATTCAATACATAAAAACAAATTTATGTTTGCTCCTTGTCAGAGTTCATATCCTTGAGAAGGCAGTGATAGAGGATTTAGATACCCGTTTGCCTCAGAGACATAACATATGCTTTCTCCCTCTGTGTCTTTCTCACTCACACTCTCACAGGCTCTCTGTGGGACAGAATTGAGTTATCTTTGGCCCTGAGAGTAAGTTATTACAGTGGGCTTGGGGTGAAACAGATGAAGATAACTAGGGGGAAATCCAATTACCTTTTAGGGTTCTCTATCTAAAAGGATCCTTAATGTGAAGGAGATCTGCAGATCGGATGCTGCTGCCCAGCACAGCAAATGATAGACTCTGATATCTTCCAGAGGAGCAGGAAGGAGAGGGGAGCCCGAGAGATAGAAAGGAGGGGAGAGAAATCGAACTCCTTCTTTTTATGGGGCTGTTCATTAGGGATGAAATGTGGTGGGCTCAGGGGCACAAGGGCAGATAAGAAGGTCCAGATAGGGAAGAGTGAGCAAGACCCGAGTCATTTCTATTCTTTCTTACCCTTCCGTTCAGCTCAATTTTTTATATACCCCCTTGATTCATCTTCTGCTGTTATATGGAGTAATTGAATTGACTGTCTGAGAGATCCTGTGAAAGCCAGACGATAGCGGCTAATTAGTGCTCGGCGTCATTGTCTTCCCTCTGCTGAGCTTGTAAAACGATCTGGTGCTTTTCCCCCACGTTAATGACATTAACATTGAGCTGATGCTCATTATGTTGCATTATCATAGCGGCGGTCTCTGGAAACTTGTGCACCAGAGAGAGAGCTTGGACGAGGATGTACTGTAATAGCTTGGAGCTGACCTGATTTAAAGGGACAGTTACATATTTTTCCTCTTACTTGTAGCGCTATTTATCAGTCTAGATTGCTTTGATTGTTGGAGATATCGGCTGTAGAGATGTCCTCCCTCTCTTGAATATAATGGAACTAGATGTCACTCAGCTTGTGGTGCCCAAAGCGCCAAAAAATACATTTGAAAAACTCAACACTAATGTCTCTTTCCAGGAATCATGACCTGGTTACTCAAAATAATCCACAGACCTTGTTGTGAGCAGTTCATGTAGGAACTATTTTCTTTCTACCGAACTACACTCGCCAAAGGTATAACCTTGCAGAAGGAAGCATCAACTCATGGACAAGATGCTTGTGCTCCTGCCAGTGTGAGATGTAAACTTTAATGGCCTCCTTTTCGGCTCAAGTGTAACGTTAGCTAGCTCGGTGCTAGATGAGCTAGCAGTACATGCATGCTTACTTCTGTGTGGTTATACGATTGGTGGGTGCAGTTTGGTAGAAAGAACATTGCCCCTACAAGGTCACAACAGGGTCTGGGGATTATCTTGAGTAACCGGCTCGTAATTACTGGAAGGAGACATTGCTGTTAACTTTTAGCAAATGTAAATTTTTCGGCACTTTGAGCACCACAAGCCGAGTGGCTTTTAGTTATATTAGAGAGAAGGCAGATATCTCTAAGGCCGATATATCCAACAATCGTCAACTTACACAAAAAAAAATTTGGACTGATAAATGGCACTACAGGTAAGAGATATATTTTTGATTTTAATATATCTCAATTTATGTATCACCAGCACACAGACCAGTTGATTCCACAAAAACTTCTTCAAGAGAACTTTTCTTTTGTTGTTGAAACAGAAGCAATCTGCTGCTCAGAGTTCAAACACACACTGGAAGAGCGAGGGAACCACAACTCCCAAAGGCTATTTACACCACATCATTCGCCGCACTCGGACTGATAGCTGCCACCAACTGTGGCTTGCTGTCATGTAGTTGTCCCAACTGTAATGTAGAATGTCAGCAGGGCTGGATGCCCGGGCTCCTCATTATGGGCAAAACTGCTGTCAAGAGAATAAGAGGAAAAAAAATAGGAACATGTCTTTATTTGTGATAGCAATGTGGCGCAACCATCGGGAAAGGGGTGAAATTTCATGTAGTGGCGAGACAAAAACTCCTGAAGACCAGACAGCAGTCGAGCAGCAGCATAAAGCTAACTTTATTGTCAAAATGTATAGCAAGTTGGCATCTTTCAGCAAAGCTGTCTGCCCCTTCTTGGTAGATGCTTATTTTTTACTGTACAACATGGACTGTTTTAGACGTCAGTAGGTAGAATGGGAGAAGTGGGTTACAGGAGATGGTTGGGGAACAGTTGTCTCAGTGCTACTGACTTGTCCGCGTAATGAAGTCCCCTGGTACCTCCTCTGCAGCTCTCATCATTATGTGTGACCAGCTAACGCACCGAAATATGACTTTATTCCACAGTCTCCTTTGACACAGTCTCTTTATTCTCTTTTTTTCCTATGAGCAGCGAAAGGTGAGCTCACAATTGTGAATAAAAGTCTCCATGTTACAATGGTTTTTGTAGCTAACACAGAGCAGAGCTGTAGCAGCATGTGGCTTTTTACACATTTTAATCATAGGAAAAAATTAAAGGGGACCTATAATGCTCATTTTCAGGATCATACTTGTATTCTGGGTTTTTACTACAATATGTTTACATTATTTTAAGTGCAAAAAATGCATAATTTTTCTCATGCTGCCTGTGCTGGAACACCTGTATTCAACCTTTGTCTGAGACACTCAGTTTTAGTGCCTTTTTGTTACTTTGCATGGCAGTTGGATTTGGTGATATCACGAGATCACGCAAATATCCATCTTGTCAGGCTTCCAGTAATGCATGGGCAGTGGTTCAGACCAATCAGGAGCCACTGGCTGCTACGGGCGTAGTTTAGGTGTGTGTGTGACGACACAGAGAGGCCGGGAATGACTGGCCAGGAATGACTGTAACAAAGTGTGGTAGCACTTTCTAATGTGGAAAATCACTAATAAAAGCTAGCCGGACATGTTCCAGCAGGAATATGATTTTAAATCAGGGAGAAATTAACAACATCGGCAACCAAGATCACATTTACCTGATGTTAGCATGTAGCTACATGTAGCAGTGTATGTAATGTAAACACCTGCATTAGTGTGCCTGGAGCAGATGGCCATATAAAGAATTCCATCATGATTTGACATCAGCTTGAAGCCAAAGTAGAAAAAAAGACACTGGAAACAGTATTCAGAACGGTTTGAAGCTTAAGGATTATTTTTTACAAACCTTTATTTTATTATTTGAAACTTTGGACAAGTTTAATTTGAACATCCAACATTGTAACACTATACATATAAGACAAATAAAAAGAAAAGAAAAGCATAAAAGGTCCCCTTTTAGTCTGTTTGCAGCTTAAGTTTTCTATTGTTGATAGAAATTTGTTTTCAAACTCAGCCAGAGCTCAGTGCCACTACCCCGTATTTGTGATTTCAAGCAACGACCAATTCAAAGGAGGTGTATTTTTCATCTGGTCGTGTCCTTTCTTCATTTGACTATTTTTCACCTCTCGACGACAGTTTAACACGTATGATTTTTCATGTGGCATGACCTTGAAGCTGAGCCGGAGTCATCGTGAAAAGATGGCAGCAAATGCAGACTGATGTGGCTAGAGGAGGGCGCGGTTTTTGCAGAGACGAGAGGTTTCTGGGTAGAAGAGATGAAGAGGCTGCCAGCTGAGCATGGTGACCAGTCCATTAAAGATCAGCCACAGACAGTGTGAGGGGAGGAGCAGGGGGGGGGGGGGGGGGGGGGAGGAGGGGAGAGATACTTTGATAAG